>NW_016828873.1:733615-756076 GCF_001698545.2 Rhinopithecus bieti | reverse complement strand
GATCAGAGCAGAACTGAAGGTGATAGAGACATGAAAAACCCTTCAAACAATCAATGAATCCAGGAGCTGGTTTTTTTTTTTTTTTTTTTTTTTAAACAAAATAGATCAACTGCTAGCCTGACTAATGAAGAAGAAAAGAGAGAAGAATCAAATGGATGCAATAAAAAATGATAAAGGAGATATCATCACTGGTACCACAGAAATACAAACTACCATCAGAGAATACTATAAACACCTCTACGCAAATAAATTAGAAAATCTAGAAGAAATGGATAAATTCCTGGATACATACACCCTCCCAAGACTAAACAAGGAAGAAATTGAATCCCTGAATAGACCAATAACAATTTCTGAAATTGAGGCAGTAATAAATAACCTACCAACCAAAAAAAGTGCAGGAACAGACTTATTCACAGTCGAATTCTACCAGAGGTACAAAGAGGAGTTGGTACCATTCCTTCTGAAACTATTCCAAACAATAGAAAAAGAGGGACTCCTCCCTAACTCATTTTATGAGGCCAGCATCATCCTGATACAAAACGTGGCACAGACACAACAACAAAAGAAAACTTTAGGCCATTATCTCTGATGAACACCAGTGCAAAGACCCTCAATAAAATACTGGCAAACTGGATCCAGAAGCACATCAAAAAGCTTATCCACCACAATCAAGTTGGCTTCATCCCTGGGATGCAAGGCTGGTTCAACATATGCAAATCAATAAATGTAATCCATCACATAAAAAGAACCAATGACAAAAACCACATGGTTATCTCAAAAGATGCAGAAAAGGCCTTTGATAAAATTCAACACCTCTTCATGCTAAAAAAAAAGTCTCAATTAACCAGGTATTTATGTAACGTATCTCAAAATCGTAAGAGCTGTTTATGACAAACCCACAGCCAATATCACACTAAATGGGCAACAGCTGGAAGCATTCCCTTTGAAAACTGGCACAAGACAAGAATGTCCTCTTTCATCACTCTTAATCAACAGAGTTCTGCCCAGGGCAATCAGGCAAGAAAAAGAAATAAAGGGTATTCAAATAGGAAGAGAGGAAGTCAAATTGTCTCTGTTTGCAGATGATATAATTGTATATTTAGTAAACTCCATCGTCTCAGCCCAAAATCTCCTTAAGCTGATAAGCAACTTCAGCAAAGTCTTAGGATACAAAATCAATGTGCAAAAATCACAAGCATTCCTATACACCAATGAGACAAACAGAGAGCCAAATCATGAGTGAACTCCCATTCAAAATTGCTACAAACAGAATAAAATACCTAGGAATACAATTTGCAAGGGATGTGAAGGATCTCTTCCAGGAGAATTACAAACCACACTCAAGGAAATAAGAAAGGACACAAAAAATGGAAAACATTCCATGCTCACGGATGGGAAGAATCAATACCATGAAAATGGCCATACTGCCCAAAGCAATGTATAGATTCAATGCTATCCCCATCAAGCTACCATTGATTTTGTTCAGAGACTTAGAAAAAAAAACTACTTTAAAAGAAGAGCCCCATATAGCCAAGACAATCCTAAGCAAAAAGAACAAAGCTGGAGGCATCATGCTACCTGACTTCAAACTATACTACAATGCAACAATCACCAAAACAGCATGGTACTGGTACCAAAACAGATATATAGACCAACGGAACAGGACAGAGGCCTCAGAAATAACACCACACATCTACAACCATCTGAACTTTGACAAACCTGACAAAAACAAGCAATAGGGAAAATAATTCCTTATTTAATAAATGGTGTTGGAAAAACTCACTAGGCATATGCAGAAAACTGCAACTGGTCCTCTTCCTTACACCTTATATAAAAATTAACTCAAGATGGATTCAAGACTGAAATGTATGACCTAAAACCATAAAAACCCTAGAATAAAACCTAGAGAATACCATTCAGGACATAGACATGGGCAAAGACTTCATGACTAAAACATCAAAAGCAATGCCAATAAAAGCCAAAATTGACAAATAGGATCTAATTAAAGTAAAGAGCTTCTGCACAGCAAAATAAACTATCATCAGAGTGAACAGGCAACCTACAGAATGGGAGGAAAGTTTTGCAATCTATCCATCTGACAAAGGGCTAATATCCAGAATCTACAAGGAGCTTACAAGAGAAAAACAACCCCATCAAAAAGTGGGTGAAGAATATGAATGGGCACTTCTCAAAAGAAGACATTTATGAGGCCAAAAAACATAAAAAAAGCTCATCATCAATGGTCATTAGAGAAATCCAAATCAAAACTACAATGAGATACCATCTTATGCCAGTTACAATGGCGATCATTGAAAAGTCAGGAAACAACAGATGCTAGAGAGTATGTGGAGAAATAGGAACACTTTTACACTGTTGGTGGGAATATAAATTAGTTCAACCATTGTGGAAGACAATGTGGTGATTTCTCAAGGATCTAGAACCAGAAATACCATTTGACCCAGCAATCCCATTACTGGGTATGTACTCAAAGGATTATACATCATTCTACTATAAAGACACATGCACACGTGTGTTTACTGCAGCACTGTTCACAACAGCAAAGACTTGGAACCAAACCAAATGCTCATCAATGATAGACTGGATAAAGAAGTGGCACATACACACCACGGAATACTATGCAGCCATAAAAGTGGATGAGTTCATGTCCTTTGCGGGGACATGCATGAAGCTGGAAACCATNTATAATTTTTATAAATAATATATAATAAGCTTAGAGCAATCATCAAAAGCTATACAAAGGGATACACCAGAAAACATTATAGAGACATTAAAATGGATATATCAAAATAGAATTCAGAAAAAAGAAAATAGGGAAATTAAAATAAAGAAAACAAACAGAAAACAAAAAATAAAACTGCAGATGTTATCCCTAATGTATCAATAATTATATTATTTGTAAGTGGGTAAAATATATCAATTAAAAGACAGATTTACAAAGTAGATTTTAAAACATGACCTAACTATATGCCATCTATAAGAAACCCACATAAACTATGACAATATAGACAGATTGAAAGTAAAATGATACTAAGAGATATATCATTTAAACACTGACTAATATTAATAGTAAGTATGGTCAACTTTACAGCAAAGAAAATTACCAGACAGAAAGAAACATTATACAAAGCAAGAATATATTGCATTCCTAAATGGGTATGTCCCCAAGATCAGAACTGCAAAATATATGAAGCAAACATTGATAGAACTTAAAAGACAAATAGACAAGTGTGTAATTATAGTTGGGAATTTTAATTTTTGATATTTTAATATCAAAATTTGATATAAATATTAGACAAAAAATTCGGAAAGAATCTAGAAGAAACTCAACAACATGATGAAACAATATAATCTAATCGACTTTTATAGAACACTCCACCTAACGGCAGAATACACATTATTCTTAAGCTTGCATGGAAGATGTACCCGGATAGACTATAACCTGAGCCATAAAAAAACTTAGTACATTTTAAAGAATTAAAATTATATAGAACTTGATATCCCTGGAGCTGACAGAATATGCAAATGGACAACTGACGAGTAAGTAAAGGATGCATCTATCCAAGGCAATACTGTTCTATACATAAGTACACAGAAGACTACGACGTGAAGACACCAAAAGAAAGACACTTTTCACAGGCCAATATATTTCTTATGATTTTTTTCTATCTTTTGTGATACTAAGTTTGTTCTGATTTTTTACAATCGCGTGCGGTGCAATTTTTTTTTTTTTTTTTTTTTTTTTTTTTTTTTTTTTCTGCGCGCGCGAAAGTCTCGCTCTGTCCACCCAGACCTGCGAGTAGCAGTGGCCAAGATCTCAAGCTCACTGCAAGCTCGCCCCTCCCGGGTTTACGCCATTCTCACTGCCTCAGCTCCCGAGTAGCTGCGGACTCAGGTGCCTCGCCACCGTCCGCCTGGCTAGATTTTTGCATTTTTTTTTTTTTTAGAGAGACGGGGTTTCACCGGGTTCAGCCAGGATGGTCTTGATCTCTGACCTCGTGATCCGCCCCGTCTCGGCCTCCAAAGTGCTGGGATTACAGTGCTTGAGCCACCGGCGCCGGCCTTTTTTTCTTTTTTTTTTTTTTTTTTTTTTTTTTTTTTTTTTCTGAGACAGTTTTCGCTCTTGTTGCTACAGCTGAGTGCAGTGGCATGGATCTCAGCTCCTTGTAACTCTGCTCCCAGGTTCAAACGATTTTCCTGCCTCAGCCTCCTAAGTCGCTTGGGATTAATAGCATGCTCCACACGCCAGCTAATTTTGTAATTTTTAGTAGAGGTGGGGTTTCTTCATCGTTGGATCAGGCTGGTCTCAAACTCCTGACTCAATGATCTGCCTGCTTTGGCCCTCCCAAAGGTGCTTGGGATAACAGGCATCGAGCCACCGTACTACTGCTAGTTGGTGCGGTTGTTTTTACTGACATGTAGGAGTAACACATATACAATCATGCTAACTGTAAAGACGATTTCACATTAAGAAAAAAAGCACACTTTCAAAAAATATTTAAGGCAGAGAAATGTAAAGGGAAAAAAGGCAGAATAATAAAAGATCAAAGCAATATTGTCTTACATATTGAGATAGAGTATAATGGGATATCTATATAAATAGCATATTATGAAAAATAATCAATTGATCCAACATTAATATTAGTTGACATCTGTTTGAGAAATTTGGGATCATTTTATTGTCTTCATTTGTTTCTGTGTTTCCACATTCTTATGGAATTGGAATGTAAACTTATTTAAAAAAACTATACAGTTTTGTTTCTGACAATAAAGTCAAACTATAACATCAAGAACAGAAAGGTAACAGGAAATGCTCAAACCCGGGCGGGCGCGGTGAGCTCAAGCCTGAATCCCAGCACTTTGGAGGCCGACGACGGGCGCGATCACGAGGCTCAGGACAGATCGAGACCCATCCTAGGGCTAACACGGTGAAAACCCGTCTCTACCTCAAAATACACCCAAAAAAACCTGCCGGGCGACGGTGGAGGGCGCCTGTAGTCCCAGCTACTCGGGAGGCTGAGGACAGGAGAATGGCGTAAACCCGGGAGGCGGAGCTTGCAGTGAGCTGAGATCTGGCCACTGCACTCCAGCCTGGGTGACAGAGCGAGACTCCGTCTCAAAAAAAAAAAAAAAAAAAAAAAAGAAAATGTCCAAACCCTTGGACACTTCAAACACATGCTTCTAAATAATCCATGGAGGAAAAAGGAAGTCTCAAAAAATTTTAAAAGCACATTAAACTCAGTGAAAAGTGAAAATACAACATATAGATATTTGTAGGACACAGTGAAAATAGTGCTGAGAGGAAAATTAATAGCACTAAATGCATTCATTAGAGAAGATAAGTCTCAAATCCATAATTGAAGCTACTGTCTTAAGAACCTAGAGAAAGAAGATCAAAAAAATACAAAGCAATCAGAAAAAGAAAGTAATAAAGAGCAGAAATCAATAAAATTGAAAACAAAATAGAGAAAATCAGTGAAAGAAGAGCTGATCCTTTCAAATAATCAATAAAATTGATGAACCTCTGCCAAAATGACATGCATTTAAAAAGAGAGAAAAGACGAATTATGAATATCAGAAATGAAAGACAAGTCATCACTACTGATCCCATGGACAATAAAAAGGAATACTATGAACAACTGTGTCTACAAATTTGGTAACTTAAATGAAATGGACCAATTCCTTTAGCGACACCAACTACAAAATTTACATAAGAAATAATAAGTAACTGGAATATCTATTGTCTAAATGTTTGTGTCCCCCCCAAAATATTCATATATTCAAACCTAATACCTACAGTAATAAAATTAAGAGGTGGGGCCCTTGTGAATGGGATTAGTGATCTTATAAAGAGGATGAAGGGAGCTGCCTTGCCCCTTTCACCATGTGAGGATGCTGCAAGAAGATGCCATCTTTGAGAAAGAGGCTCTCACCAGATACCAGATTTGCTGGTGCCTTTAACTTGGACTTCCCAGCCTCCAGATCTGTAAGAAATAAATTTCTATTGTTTATATATACCTAGGTTAAATTAATTTGTTATGACAGCCAGAATAGTCTGAGAAAGGGCAATATGTGATAAAGAAATTGAATCAATAATTAGTAATCAATATAATTAATAATCTTCTGAAATAAAAGCACCATGTTCCGTTTTTTTTTTTTCTGGTAATTTCCACCAAACATTTGAGGAATAAATGATCCAAACTCTCTACAATCTCTGCCAGAAAATAGAAGCAAAGAAAGTATTTGCTGACTCATTCCAAGGTCAGCATTGCCCTAATGCCTAAAACAGGTAAAGAAATTATAAAAAAGAAACACTACGGGCCAATGTTTCTCCTGAACATAAATGCAAAAAATATCAATAAAATACTAGCAAGTTGAATTCTTAAAAATTCTTATAAAAAAGCTTAAAGAGAATTATATACCACGACAAAATGAGATTTATTTCAGGTATGCAAGGCTGGTTCAACATTAGAAAATCAATGTAATCCACCATATCAACAGGCTTACAGAAGAAAAATCATATTGTTAGATGCATAAAACCCTTTGAAAAAAGTTAACTCCCATATATGATAGAAATTCTTACAAAATAGGGATAGAGGGGAACTTCTTTAACTTGATAAAGAGCATTACAAGCAAACCCCACAGCGAGCATTATTTTTAATGGGGAAAGACAGAATATTTTCATCCTAAGATTACAGAAATGTCAAGAATGTGCACTCCTCACCTCTCTTATTCAACATGGTACTGAAAGTTTTAGCCAGTGCAATAAGGCAATAAGAGGAAATAAAAGCCAGCCGGGTGCAGTGGCTTACACCTATAATCACAGCTCTTTGGGAGGCCGAGGCGGTTGGATCACGAGCTGGTCAGGAGTTTGAGATCAGCCTGGCCAACACGGTGAAACCCTGTCTGTACCACAAATACAAAAAATTAGCTTGGCATGGTGGCACATGCCTGTAGTCCCAGCTATTCAGGAGGCTGAGGCAGGAGAATCGCTTGAACTTGGGAGGTGGAGGTTGCAGTCAGCCGAGATTGCACCACTGCACTCCAGTCTGGATGACAGAGCGAGACTCCATCTCAAAAAAAAAAAAAAAAGGAAATAGAAGCCATATAGATCATAACTACATGGTGGGTACAGGGCTACTTCTCAAGTTCACCCCACAATATGTATGGTTAATAATGACACAGTCTATTTTCTGTCTAAAATGTGTTTGTACTGGAACCCAGAGGAACACAACTATAAGATTAAGGATTCCAAGCTGGGTCCAAGTAGAACCAGGGGAAAGGATAACATAAGCAGGCTACTAGGTAATTACTTCAGGTTAAACCTAACATAAAATAAAGAAATCCTCAAGATTCACCTGTGGTTGCAGTCAAGTCACCAGGATGGGATCATGGTAGATGATAAAATATTTGATTCAGAAGCACGAATACCCATTTTCTCAAAATGATCCTTGGATCATATAGCTTTTAAGAGAAATAGCCACAGTATTCTGGTTTCTAAAACCCTTCTCTTGGCAAGCTGTTTCTTATATCAGCTCACTCTTGGTCCATAACAAACCACTGTAAAACTCAGGTACTTAACAAAACAACCATTTATTTAACTTATGATTCTGTGGTCTGAATCACCTCGGCTGATCTCTGTTGGCTTGCTCAAGCCTCTGCTACACTCAGTGGGTGGTTTGGCTGATGGCTGGTTAATCTAGGATAGTCTCACTCATATGACTGATATTTGGCAGCCTATCCACTGAGGCACATGGACAATGGGACCATGTGTCTGTCATCATCTAGCAGGGTAACACAGACTTAATCACATGGTAATCACAGGATTCCAAAAGCAGTACATGAACAAGCTACAATGCACTAACATCTTTCAAGCTTCTGTGGTCCTACCTTTGCTTGATGATCTGGCTCAGTTACCTCTTTCAGAATGTTGACTTCTCTCTCTGACTGCTGTCTCTTAGTATGAGCAACCCAAAGTGCACAGGTGACAGCTGTAGCTTAATTAATGGGACGTAAGTGGAAGCATCCCCACTTTGAAAGGAGGTCTTCAAAACATGATGACTTCTACGCATCAAAATGGCAGGGACAGTAAACATAAGTTCCCCTACTGAGTCTCTGACAGGAGGGAAAATAGGGCCACTCCTGCTTTTACCCGTTGGTTCCCATATATTTGCCTACTGGGGACATAGTGCCATATATGTCAAAGATTTAAAATATACACTATCTCCTGAAACATGATGCCCCACTCTTAAAAGGAAGCATCTGTGAGCTTGTATCTCAGTTGTACTTTCAACAAATGCTTCCATCATTCTGTCAGGCCAGCAGTTTCTCAGTAGTATGGGATAGGATGTGACTGACATAACTGAATTCTAAGAGCATGTGCCCATTTCTGCACTATAGAAGAAAGGATCTAATGTAATTATCTGGCCTAATTGACTGCTTTCCTCAAAGGATGTTTCAGTGTTGTGCTCTATTTTTGCCAGATTGGACTTCTAGGAGCAGCAGCAGCTAGATAAGCCTTGGTGAATGGAAGCCTATGTTACTGGAACCATGAATAGCTTCTGTCCTTGCCCACATGACTTCTCTATCTTTGGAACCATTATGCCATCACTGAAGTGGCTGATGACAGAGGCTGACTAATGAAAACTGAGCAAGTCATTTTCTCTCTTTTTTCAGTGCCTCTTCAACTGTGGATAATTTCTGAGGGTCTATATTTGTTAACTATTACTGTTTAACAAATTCCTCCAACTCTTGGCAACTAAAAACTGCTGTTTCTAGTTCACAATCTTTCAAGAGGTTGTAGTCAGGTTGTTTCCTGAGGTTGCAGTCTAGGGACTGACGGATCTATCTCCAAGCTCACTCAGATGGCTGTTGGAAGAAGGCTTGTTCCTCACCACATGGGCTGTTCCAGTGATAACTTAGTGTCCTCATGACATGCTAGTTTGCTTCCCCCAGAGAAAGCTATACAAGAGAGAAGAGTCAGGAAACTCAGTGCCTTTTATAAACTAGTCTCCAGAGTTGCACATCATCACTTTCCCTTTATTCTGTTCATTAAAATTGAGTCACTAGGTTCAGTCTAAACTCAAGATGAGGGAACCAGGAACCAGAGAAGATTATCAATGCATTTTTAAAACCACTACAACAAGTAATAAAAATATCTTCATACCATATGCTCATTCCCATAGGTGCATCCACATGCCTCTACCCTACCCTACCTCCTTGTGCTGGTCACTCAGGTTCTTTGGGAAGCAGACACAGAGATGGAGTAAGGAGTAAAAACAAGGTATTGGGGGAGGGGAGGTAACATCTGTGAAACACAAAAGGAGGAGACAGCATTTGGCAAGGGATTAAGCAAATCACAATGTAGGACTGACAAATTTCTCTCCAGCTCAGTGGGGGAGTTCTGCAGCAGAGAACTTATTAGAAGAACCCATTAGAGGGATATTACTTTAGGCAGAAATGATTAGACCCATGTACTGCCATTACTCAGCCATTGCCTGCCCTGAGAAGAGCATAGTCATGGCTCAAAAGTTGAGGTGGACCTTGAATAAGTCAACAGCTATAGGTTGTCAGTTAAGCATATTCTAGTAGTATGGTGGGAGGAACATGTTTGGCCCTCACCTACGTGGCTCTTGATACATACTTGACCAATCTCAATGTAAATGGGCAAATATAAAAGATGTGCCCTAAGAAGGGCTTGGTGAGCAAAGGGCTCAGACTCCTTGTGGTGGGAGCCTGGGTCATGCTCCCAGTAAGTCACCTTGAACAGCTGAGGGTGAGGGTCTTCTGGAGTTCACGGTAGAGGAGAGAGATAAGGACAATCATTTACATCCTTGAGATCAGGTGCAGTGTAGAGAACTGTGGTTAGTGCCACTTAGATTCTACTTAAATACATTTCCCAGATACATGTACCTACTTTCTTTTTAATTGATGCTAGAAAAGGTACCTTATTTGGTATGGCAGTTGCAATTAGGGCAACTACTTGACAGAGTTTGCAGTATCTATTGTCATTCCTCCAGGAACTATCTCACTTTTCTAGAGATCAGACCAGTGGATCAAATGAAAATACAGTATCACCAATTCTGCAACTTTTAAAAATTGCATTAATTTCTACCATTCTTCTTGACATGGAACACTGTTTTTGTTTTGTTTTTTTTAACTATCTTGGCCACATGGGGATGCAGTTTCAACAACTTCCACTTAAACTTCCTTGCTATGATTACTCTTTCTTCCCAGGCCAAAGAACCAAAGTGGGAGTTGTGTCAACTGTCAAGGATATCCATTTAAATGATCCCTTCAAAGACTAGGAAAATAAATCCGAAGTATATCTTTGGAACTAGTGGACTCTGTGAGCAGTATATGAGCCAGGATCCTATTACTTGACCCTCATATGTCTTCACTCTAATAGAGGGGCTGTGATGAGATTTTTGGTTCTCTTGAGTAACAGTATCAACTCAGATTCTGAGTTTAAGCAGTCCTTAAAATGTTTGTATATTTATCTTTCCCCAGAATGTAGTTACCTAAATATAGGAAAGACCTACTGTGATAGTATTAGATCCCTTAGAAAGTGTATATGGTAACAAAGAGCCCTTTTTGTTAGAGACCTGGCCTCTCCTTCAGTCAATGAATTTGGGGTTTGAAAACCAAAATTTAGAAGAGGAATCATGATTTTTTTAACTGAAGCAACTGGCCTCAGCCTTCTGTACATCTATTCTCGATTTATTTTCATTGTGTAGACTGAGTAGTATCTGTGTTGGCTGCCCATCTATCTTGCCCCTAAAGACACCATGTTCTGGTCATCATCTCTTATAACCCTCTTTGTCTCACATCTGCTGACTACCACTCAAACATTGCTCTTCTTTACTGTAACTGCATCGACCTGACTCCTTACTGTTAAGCATTACCATTTTATCTCTGTTGTCTTAGAGTGTCATTTCCACCAGTTAGCCCAGTTCTTTAAGTGTATTGGTTTCCCATTACTACTGTAACAAATTACCACACACAGTATCCTAAAACAATATAAAATTTATTCTCTTGCAGATTTGAGTGTCAAAATCCAAAATAAGTCTCACTAGGCTAAAATCAAAGTGTAATCTGAACTGCATTCCCTTTGGAGCCTCAAGAGAATAATCCATTTACTTGCATTTTCCAGCTTCTGCAGGCTGCCTGCATTCCTTAGTTCATGGCTGCATCATTACAACCCCTACTTCCATTGTCACATCGCATTCTCTAACTCTCACCCTTCTACCTTTCTCTTATAAGGACCCCCTATAATTACATTGGGCCCACCTATGTAGTCCAGGATAATCTCCTCATCTCAGAATCCTTAATTTAATTAAATCTCCCAAGTCCCTTAAATTATGAAGGTTACACATCCGTAGGTTCCAAGAATTAGGATGGAGACATCTTTGGTTGTGGTGGGGTAGGCACTATTCAGCCTACAACAAATAGCATCTCCTATCATCAGCCCTCGTCTACAGAAGAGAGCTACTGCTAAGACTCTGATATTGGTATTTCTCTCACCAAAATGTTCCTGATTGTAAACAGTGATGGTTCTAGACCTTCCATGGAAACTAGGTATCTGGTGGTCTTTCCATATACATGGTATATCCAGTTAGCATGCCCATTTTGCCTAGTCTTTTAATCCCTTATTTCAGCCTCTGGGATGTCATTTCTGGAATTTTCTACATTGCTTATTGTGGTTCATCACTTTCTTCATACTATAAATTTCATTCTATCGGCATGTTTGCACTGTTTCCTAGGGTCCTTACCAGGGTATCAAATGTTATTATTACATATGGCAGAATCTTAAAACCTGTATGATTTCCATATCTCCCATAGACTTTTGGTCATCTTCTAATCTAGGGTGAATCTGTAGGTCTTTTTTTTACCCCCCCAAACCTTGCTTAAATTGCGAGGAAAAGACCTTAAAACAAGCCTCATGTGTTCCCCTATTGTACTTTATCTGACTTTAGCATACATCCTTCTGTGATTCCAGCTCTACCAGAATCCAGTCTCACATCTACTCACCTGGCAACAGGCATGTGGAATACCTTGTAAGAGGAGTCTGGAAGTGGCAAATGGTAGACATTCCTTTCAAATATTACATGTGATTTATGAAAATATCAAAATAAGATGACGAGGGGTAGTCCTGTTCTACTTGCACTGGACAACCCTAAAATAATTTTATGAGATTATAAACATATGACTTTAAAATGAAGCAGGAATTGTATTCTAATTATTTAGTATTTAAGATAATGCCTGTAACTCTTTATAAAACATGTAATAAAGAAGCTATAATTTATTCTGCTCTTGTCTTCTTACAAGAATCAATTCCAAATTGTTGATGGTATACACATTTTATAGCATTTCTCTCCAAATTGGGAAGCAAAGTCTATTAATTACAGCTAAACATCTGCATAACACTTAATAGTTTGCAAAACACTGTGCCTTATATTTGATCATTTGATCATCAATGACAATTTCATGAGATATTATCATCTTTAATATCTCTAATTTTGCCAGTTAAAAACTTGATCCTCCAAGAGACTAAATAACATGTCTAAGATTTTTGATTAATCAATTGCAAAGCCAAGATTTAGCCTAGAACTCCTGATACTAGAGTGCACGCTCTATATTTACCTCTACCCTTTCTTTGGGTAAATTATGTTGGTCAAGACTATTTTATCAGTCTGGGACTTCTTTTTCTCTGAAAAAATACAAGGAGTAATTGATTGATTTTCAAGGATCTTTCTAGTTCTAACTATTATTTCCTTTCACATACTGCTGGTAGACATGAAAGTGGATAATTTTATTCACCTGCAAGAGCAACCAGACGTGAAGAGAACTAGATATAATCAATAACTTATCAGATAGTCAATTTGCCACATAGTGATTATTTCCCAAGACTGAATCTAAACTTGAGTTGTCATATCTATGTTAAGACCTACATATGGTGAAATCCCATAAATAGAAAAAACATGAAGAATTTGAGGTAACTACTATAAATTTTTGTGGAACTTATCTAAGGTGGCTAAAAAATTAAAAATCTTGTATTATTAATGCAATACATATTCTAACAGTGATTTACATAAATTTACACTTCGATCCAAGAAAGAGGATCTGATAGTACAGACCAAAAAATATTTAGTATAGCTTTTTATATTTCCCTAATTGTATTTTTCATTGAGCTAATTCAATGCAATAATTCTAACAATTATCTGAATGGATTAAGACGTTACAGTAATATTGTAAGGTCAAAAAGCATGAGTTGAAGTCTTAATATTTCCACTGCAGCTGAGTGACTTCAAGCAAGTTAGTATCAATGTGACTGAGTTCTCTCAGCTGTAAAACATTAGTACTTATTTCAGAGTGCTGTGAAGATAACATGACTTAATACATATAATGCAATTAGCATAGTGCCGAACATATTATAAATGCTATAGAAGATAGCATTATTAAAACCATATTATGTTGCTACTGTTATTATTACATATGGCAGAATCTTAAAACCTGTATGATTTCCATATCTCCCATAGACTTTTGGTCATCTTCTAATCTAGGGTGAAGCTGTAGGTCTTTTTTTTTCCCCCAAACCTTGCTTAAATCGCGAGGAAAAGACCTTAAAACAAGCCTCATTATTCTTTTTCTTTAAAATGAGAAGCAGATGGCAAGTTTAAAGACAAATTAGCAGGCAGACCGTTATCCTAATTGAATTAATTCAGAAACAGAAAACCAAATAGCCTATGTTCTCACTTAAAAGTGAATGCTAAACATTGAGTGCACATAGACATGGGACGGGAACAATAGACACTGGGAACTACTAGAGAAGGGAGAAAAGGAGGGGAACAAGGGCTGAAAAACCACCTATTGGGCACTATGCTCACTATCTGGGTGACGGGATCACTCATACCCCAAACCTCAATGTCATGCAATATGCCCATGGAACAAATCTGCAAATGTACCCGTGAATCTAAAAGTTGAAATTGTATTAATAAATAATTAATTAGGATTTGGGGGAGGGAAAAGACAAATCAGAAGGCTCTAGGCTTATGTCTGAGCAA
Source organism: Rhinopithecus bieti (assembly GCF_001698545.2). Lineage (NCBI taxonomy): Eukaryota > Metazoa > Chordata > Mammalia > Primates > Cercopithecidae > Rhinopithecus > Rhinopithecus bieti. The sequence continues at coordinate 741,995 of NW_016828873.1, read as the reverse complement.
AGAGGAAATGCCAGGAAGCTAGGAAGTTTGCAAGTTCCTTTACAGAAAATAGCTGCGTCATACTTATTCAATTTTACTACCACATCATGTTACTAATCTCATAAAATACTTTCAAATTTATTTGAACTTAAGAAGAGTACACCATAATGCCTGTCCCTGTCAGTTTGAGCTGCTATGACAGAATATCACAGACTTGGTGGCACATATAACACATATTTATTTCTCATTTATTTCTGGAGGCTGGAAGTCCAAGAACAGGGTGTCAGCATGGTCAGGTTCTTGGAGAGGGTCCTTGATATAGTTTGCCTCTGTGTCTCCACCCAAATCTTGTCTTGGATTGTTCTCCCATAATTCCCACATGTTGTGGGAGGAATGCAGTGGGAGACAATTTGAATCAAGGGGGCAATTTCCCTCATACTGTTCTCATGGTAGTAAGTCTCACAAGATCTGATGGTTTGATCAGGGGTTTCCGCTTTTGCATCTCCTCATTTTCTCTCGCTGACACCATGTAAAAAGTGCCTTTCACCTCCCGCCATGATTCTGAGGCCTCCCCAGTCACGTGGAACTGTAAATCCAATTAAACCTCTTTTCTTTCCCAGTCTGGGGTATGTCTTTATCAGCAGCCTGAAAACGGACTAATACAGTACCTTGGTACCAGCAGAGTGGGCATTGCTGAAAAGATATCCAAAAACGTGGAAGCCACTTTGGAACTGGGTATCAGGCAGAGGTTGGAACAGTTTGGAGGGCTTAGAAGAAGACGGGAAAATGTGGGAAAGCTTGGAACTTCCCAGAGACTTGTTGAATGGCTTTGCCCAAAATGCTGATAGCGATATTGGACAATAAGGGGGTCTCAGATGGAGATGAGGAACTTGTTGGGAAACTGGAGTAAAGGTGACTCTTGTTATGTTTTAGCAAAGAGACTGGTGGCATTTTGCCCCTGCCCTAGAGATTTGTGGAACTTTGAACTTGAGAGAGATGATTTAAGGTATCTGGTGGAAGAAATTTCTAAGCAGCAAAACATTCAAATGGTGACTTGGGTGCTGTTACAGCATTTCATTTCAAAAGGGAAAAAGAGCATAAAAGTTCAGAAAATTTGCAGCCTGGCGATGCAGCAGAAAAGAAAATCAATTTTTTAAAATTATACTTTAAGTTCTAGAGTACATGTGCACAATGTGCAGGTTTGTTACATATGTATACACGTGCCATGTTGGTGTGCTGCACCCGTTAACTCATCTTTTGCATTAGGTATATCTCCTAATTCTATCCTTCCCCGCTCCCCACACCCCACGACAGGCTCCAGTGTGTTATGTTCCCTGCCCTGTGTCCAAGTGTTCTCATTGTTCAATTCCCACCTATGAGTGAGAACATGCAGTGTTTGGTTTTCTGTCCTTGCAACAGTTTGCTCAGAATGGTGGTTTCCAGCTTCATCCATGTCTCTATAAAGGACATGAACTCATCCTTTTCTATGGCTGCCTAGTATTCCATAGTGTATATGTGGCACATTTCCTTAATCCAGTCTATCATTGATGGGCATTTGGGTTGGTTCCAAGTCTTTGCTATTGTGAATAGTTCCACAATAAACATATGTGTGCATGTGTCTTGGTCTGCAGTCCAATGCTCTAACCCTGAGCTATATCCCCTCCTGCATGTGTCTTTATAGCAGCATGATTTATAATCCTTTGGGTATATAACCAGTAATGGGATGGCTGGGTCAAATAGTATTTCTAGTTCTAGATCCTTGAGGAATCACCACACTGTCTTCCACAATGGTTGAACTAGTTTACAGTCCCACCAACAGTATAAAAGTGTTCCTATTTCTCTACATCCTCTCCAGCACCTGTTGTTTCCTGACTTTTTAATGATCACCATTCTAACTGGTGTGAGATGGTATCTCATCATGGAAAAAAAAACATATTTTTTTTAGGAGAAATTCAAGCTGGCTGCAGAAATTTGCATAAGTAACAAGGAGCCAAATGTTAATCCCCAAAACAATGGGGAAAATGTCTCCAGGGAATGTGATAGGTCTTCATGGCAGGACCTCCTATCACAGACCCAGAAGCCTAGGAGGAAAGAATGGTTTCGTGGGCCCAGTCCCAGGTCCCCATGCTGTGTGCAGCCTAGGGACTTGGTGCCTTGTGTCCCAGTCATTGCTAAAAGGGGTCAAGGTACAGCTCAGCCCATGGTTTCAGAGGGTGTAAGCCCCAAACCTTGGCAGTTCCCACGTGGTGTTGAGCCTATGGGTGCACAGAAGTCAAGAATTGAAGTCTGGGAACCTCCATCTAGATTTCAGAAGATGTAAAGAAACGCCTGGATGCCCAGGCAAAAGTTGCCTGTAGGAGCGGAGCCCTCATGGAGAACCCCTGCTAGGGCAGTGCAGAAGGGCACTGTGGGGTTGGAGCCCCGACACAGAGTCCCTACTGGAGCACTGCCTAGTGGAGCTGTGAGAAGTGGGCCACTGTCCTCCAGATGCCAGAATGGTAGATCCACCGACAGCTTGTACCATGAGCCTGGAAAAGCCACAGACACTCAATTCCAGCCTGTGAAAGCAGCCAGGAGTGGGGCTATACCCTGCAAAACTACAGGGGCAGAGCTGCCTAAGACTATGGGAACCTACCTCTTGCATCAGCATGACCTGGATATGAGACATGGAGTCAAAGGAGATCATTTTGGAGATCATTTAGAATTTGACTGCCCTGCTGGATTTCAAACTTGCATGGGCCCTGTAACCCCTTTGTGTTGTCCAATTTCTCTCATTTGGAATGGCTGTATTTACCCAATACCTGTACCCCCATTGTATCTAGAAAGTAACTAGCTTGCTTTTGATTTTACAGGCTCATAGGCAGAAGAGACTTGCCTTGTCTCAGATGACATTTTGAACTGTGGACTTTTGGCTTAATGCTGAAATGAGATAAGACTTTGGAGAACTGTTGGGAAGGCATGATTGGTTTTGAAATATGAGGACATGACATTCACAGGGGTCAAGGATGGAATGATATGGTTTGGCTCTGTGTCCCCATCCAAAGCTCATCTTGAATTGTATTACTATAATTCCCATATGTTGTGGGAGGACCCTGGTGGGAGATAATTTGAATCATGGGGACAGTTTCCCCCCATACTGTTCTCATGGTAGTAAGTCTCACAAGATCCAATGGTTTTATCAGGGGTTTTTGCTCTTGCATCTCTTCATTTTCTCTCACTGTCACCATGTAAGAAGTGCCTTTTGCCACCCACCATGACTGAGGCCTCCCCAGTCACGTTGAACTGTAAGTCCAATTAAACCTCTTTTTCTTCCCAGTCTTGGGTTTATCTTTAACAGCATCATGGAAACAGTCCTCTTCCTGAAAACAACCTCACATGGCCTTCCTTGGTGCGAACACACACTAGGGGAGAGAGAATATTGCCTCTCTCTTCTTCTATGGATGCTAATAGCATCATGAGGGCTCTACCCTCATGACCTCATTTAAACCTAATTACTGCCCAGAGGCCCAACCTCCTACTAATATCATCCCATTAGGGGTTAGGATTTCAACAGATGGATGGCAGGGGACAGGGCACAAACACATAGCCTAAAACAAGTACCTTCCTGGTTACAAAAGGGGAAATATAATCTGCAAAAACTAAAGTATTTTAATAATTGACAATTTAAAAATTGATCACAAATCACTACTACACAAGTTACTACTACTTGTAAAATAATTTAAGTAAATAATTTTGGACTTCAGGTAGAAATTATCTTTAAAAAATTATGATGTAAAAAATAAGCATAAATATATTAGTAGCTTAATAACATATTCAAAGTTCATGTAGCTTGTAAGGATATTTGATGACCTCATGGTAGAATCATATCTATTGGGCATAGTGGCTCATGCCTATAATCCCCACACTTTGGGAGGCTGAGGCAGGTGGATCGTTTCAGTTCAGGAGTTCAAAACCAGCCTGGGCAACATGGTAAAACCCCATCTCCACATCTCCACAAAAGATACAAAAATTAGTTGGGCATAATGGTGCGCTCCTCTGGTCCCGGCTCCTCGGGAGGCTGAGGCTCAAGAATCACTTGAACCCGGGAGGCAGAATTGCAGTAAGCAGAGATTGCACCACTGCACTCCAGCCTGGGTGACGGAATGAGATTACCATAGAAAGAAAAAAAGAAAAGAAAAGAAAAAAGAAAAGAAAAGAGGAAAGGAAGAAAGGCTGTGATCTGGGGTGGACTGAGGCCCAAAAGATAGACAAAATGAACTCTTAAAACCTATCAAACTTGTTAGTAGGATTAGATACAGTTGTGTATGCTAGGCAGACTCAAAATATGGGCTTAACGGAGATAGTAGTTCCTTCCTTGTCTGGCTGTCATTCTGTTATCCTGCCCCAAGATCCAAAATAGCTGTTAAGCTCTAGCTGCTCTTCATGCCCACACTGCAGGTAGTGGAAAACAGTAACTAAGAGTAAGTGCAGCAAGATCACAGACCTTAGTTTTTGAGAAGACTTCCCGGAAGTTCCACACAACACTTACACCTAACATTTCATTACATAAGTAACAAGGAGCCAAATGTTAGTTCATTCATTTATGTGGCCATTCATATCTGAGAGGGAGGCTGGAAAATGTAGTCTTATACTGTGGCAATGTGCCAGCAAAATATTGATGTTTTGTTACTGAGAGGGATGGAAAGAGCTGGTGGGGTAGGCAATTAAGATGCTCTGCCACAGTTTCATTTATCTAAGTCATAATTAAAGAAGTTATATTAATTTAGGCCAAATAGAAAACATAAACACATATTTGATGGATAACTTTGAAACATTAACTCATAATGGAAAGTGCCTGACTTCAAGTGTCTAAAATAAAAATCAACACATTGGTATTTGAGTAGCAGTGGTTGGCATCAACAAGGTTAACACAGTTGTTGAATAGTGATTAAGTCTGGGCTCTGGAGCCAGGCCATCTCAGCGGAGTTCAGGTATTAATTGTATGGAATTGGACAAGTCACTTGGCACATTGAATTCATCTGTGAAATGGAGAAAATTATATCTATTTGTTGAGGTTGTTGTGATGAGTAAGTAAATTACAAATGCAAAGTTAATAAATATAGAACTGTGCCTCATACCTAGCCAGTGCTTAATAAATACTAGATTTTATTATAATTCATGTTTCATTAGTATTATATTTAAAGCACACATTGTCTAATAGCCTTCATACTATATGTTGTATATAACAAAAAAATTTCAGTTAAATTTATATGTTAATTTTGTTTATTTAATTTACATTTAATCTTAGACTACCCATTATTACTGAGTATAAAGTCTAATAAAATAAATCTGTATTTCATAAAGAATTTTAAATAAATGCATAGACTGCTAAAGAAAACAACTATAAAACTTAATAATAAGTAGAACTGTATCTTCAGCATGAATTATTAGCATACATTTTTGCGGTATTAATAGCCAAGAAAGTCATATATGTTATCCAAAAAAGGTAATAAAAGAATAAAATTATGTTCAGCTTACTTGATCCTAATTACATAATGTATTGTGGAATAAAGTCCATGGATTCCTTATTGGGGGAATTTTCATTATTTAAAGTTTCATTGAAATTTGCTTAGCATTCTGTGTTGAGTGTCTTAGAAACAAATCAGTTCTCTGATATCTATTATATAAAGATATTATATTCATTAAAGGAATGTGAATATTTTGATATACTGACAAAATTGCACCCTCCAGTGGAAAAAATTTTATCCTAAAACTTTAATGTGCTTCTGCACTGCAGCTTTAATATATTCAAAGTTGCTTCTGTCTAAAATTCTTTTAAAATGTAATTGTGTTTTATGACCTGAATATATGAACTAATAATATATATATATATATATATATATCACTCTATTAGATATACATTATACTTTTGGGTACCACAGGGAGTTCCTCTGAGTTTCAGACTCCATTATGTAAATAGGACATTAAACATTGGCTAAGTACAAGAGTTTTAAAGAAAATTTTTTTTCAGAATTATTATTAACGTGTCAGTCTTTATAGACATGAGTACACTCCAACATAAAAAGTAGAACTCATCCACTTCCACTTAATATTCTATAGGATGAAGTTGGACCACAAACCATAGTAACTTACACAAGGGGACAAGTTACTGAACTAAAAATATTTTATAATCATGCTTCAGTGATTTTTGTGTGTATAATTAAAAGCATTTATACTCCACAAGGCTAGTTTCTTCTTAGATAAAAGTAATTATTTTTAGTATCCATACTAGACCGTATGGGTCACCAAACTTGAAGAAGAAGGTTAAAAAGCAGCCATCTTCTGTCAATCAGAAAGTTTCAAAACTAAGCGATTGTATAATCACATCCGTATTTTAGGGCTAATTGAAGTTAAAAACGTTTTCTCTTGTTTCAGAGATACTTACATCAAATGAAGACATTTACAAATTGTTCACAGCATACAACAGCCCAAACATGATTTTCACCTATGCTGTGTAAAGAAGTTAAACATTCATTAAGTTTCTCTAATAAATTCAGTGCATTTTTTCCATAATAAATAGCACAAGCTATTCTAAATGTTATAATTTCTTTCAGTGCATATTTCTAAACTCATTAGAGGGAATTAAATCGTGTTAGTAAATGGCTATATCATATTTCAGTGTATTATGGAAACTACACCATACAGTTTGATTCACATCAATACTATAATTCACCCTATAAAAAAACCACAGGCACACACCAAATAGAGAAAAAATGTGAGTTTTTAATAAATTTAAAGTATACTATCTACTTTAAATCACAATGTAAGATATATTTTAAAAAACAGCCAATTTCCAAACCCCTTTTCTAATTCTGGCACAATGAATATTCAATCTATTCAAATATTCTGGTTTGTAATCCTCTAAATGATGCTATCATATCCAGAATCCATGTTCCAAATATTTTAAGAGGTGATAACCACAGCCAGGGTCAAGGCAATCATTATTCAAAGTATAATGTTGAAAATCACTGAATATTCAAAATTATATGCAAGGTTACAGGGACTTGCTGGGTTCTTCATTTGTTTTGCCTCAAAGATAGTCCCTGTCTTCCTCACGAGGGAGGTGTCAAATGCCTTAACAGTGACTAACTCTACCACTGCATTCCCACCATAAAGATTGTACATGCCACCTGCAAACTTTTGAAGAATGTCAACAAGGATATTAGAAGCAACTCTGAATTGTTCAGTCTTCCCCGTAATGCTTCCCAGTTTCATCCAAACATGCCAGTTCCAGTGAATATAAATCAGGAGAATGATCCTTGGCTAGATGCTTATGACAAGACACCAAGCTTGAAATATCATGGAGCACTTGGAGTTCAGAAAGAAAGAGCAGGTCAACTCCATTGTTCCTACTCAGAGAATTCAGGGAAGTGAACTGAGAATGGAGTTTTCCTGAAACAAGTGATAATGGAGTTGTCCTAAGATGACTGAAAGGTCTTCAAACACTGAGTTTGCTTTCCCTACCAAATACACTTTTTCCTCACTAAGAACCAACTGCAAAACAACAGGAATTTCCTCGGGAAATAAAGAGTGAATGGAATTTGCAACACTGTCAAGACCAAAAGGAACTGCATTCTCCAAAAGGTATGAAATGACATGCCTGATGGTAGAGCCAGTTTGTCCACTCCCTTCACCATCACCATGAGGGTAGCCCAAAGACGATGAAACAGGTCACCTACTGCAAGTCCTGGCCAAGAAAGGTTTTCCTTCACAGAGAAGCCCATGGACAATGCATCACGTCTGGGATTCACTCTCCTGGTATAGGCCAACTTCCATTTATGAAAATAACAGAACAGGAACTACACTCGTTCCCCCAAACACTAGACACCAACAAGGACAAGAGCATGACACACACAGTCATGGTGCCGCTGCGGCCACAGCAGTGCAGGTCAACAAGGAGTGGGCCGGCGGGACATGGGCAAGCACTGCGGTGTGACTGGGTCACAGCATTAGGACTCGTCCTGACTCCTGGGGCTTGCCCCTTGATTGGCTAAAGGAATAATTTTTTTAAAAAGTAAAAAATTAAATTATACCTGTATATATTGAATATTTTCTAAAAGAATATCCTCCACTATGTATTTGATATATAAATATTACATATATATTCTACATCAAATGATATAGATTTGATATAGATTTCTATATCAATGATATAGAAATATATATATATTCCTGTGAGCAAAGATTTTGGTTGGAAAGGTCTGTAGTTGCCCAATATTGGAAGAGGAATTATTTCTTTTCTCCTTCCTTTCTCTCTTTCTTTCTTTCTTTCTTTCTTTCTTTCTTTCTTTCTGTCTCTCTCTCTCTCTCTCTCTCTCTCTCTCTCTCTCTCTTTCTTTCTTTCTTTCTTTCTTTCTTTCTT
>NW_016828873.1:700746-731373 GCF_001698545.2 Rhinopithecus bieti | reverse complement strand
AATGTTGAACCAGCCTTGCATCCCAGGGATGAAGCCCACTTGATCATGGTGGATAAGCTTTTTGATGTGCTGCTGAATCCGGTTTGCCAGTATTTTATTGAGGATTTTTGCATCGATGTTCATCAGGGATATTGGTCTAAAATTCTCTTTTTTTGTTGTGTCTCTGCCAGGGTTTGGTATCAGGATGATGTTGGCCTCATAAAATGAGTTAGGGAGGATTCCCTCTTTTTCTATTGATTGGAATAGTTTCAGAAGGAATGGTACCAGCTCCTCCTTGTACCTCTGGTAGAATTCAGCTGTGAATCCATCTGGTCCTGGACTTTTTGGTTGGTAGGCTATTAATTATGTGTAGAGGGAAATTTATAGCACTAAATGCCCACAAGAGAAAGCAGGTAAGATCTAAAATTGACACTCTAACATCACAATATAAAGAACTAGAGAAGCAAGAGCAAACACATTCAAAAGCTAGCAGAAGGCAAGAAATAACTAAGATCAGAGCAGAACTGAAGGAGATAGACACAAAAAACCCTCCAAAAAATCAATGAATCCAGGAGTTGGTTTTTTGAAAAGATCCACAAAATTGATCAACCACTAGCAAGACTAATAAAGAAGAAAAGAGAGAAGAATCAAATAGATGCAATAAAAAATGATAAAAGGGGTATCACCACCGACCCCACAGAAATACAAACTACCATCAGAGAATACTATTAAACACCTCTACTCAAATAAACTAGAAAATCTAGAAGAAATGGATAATTTCCTGGACACTTACACTCTCCCAAGACTAAACCAGGAAGAAGCTGAATCCCTGAATAGAGGAATTTTTTTAAACTTAAAAATTGAAGCATCACCTATTCTTGTCATAAATGGAAGAGAGGAGGAGTAGGGCAAGGAAAATAGTACTTCTGGGCACAGATCACATGTTAGGATCAGGGCTAGGTGGTTCAATACAAAAAGTCATTCCACCACCACCCAACCCCACTTTTATAGTGATTCAAAGCAGGTTCATATAGCCTCTTGATTTTTTAACTAAAGTCCTCTTAATGACAAAGGAAATTGAAAATGGGCTGTAAGAAATATGAAGGCATATCCCACAGCTACTACTAATCAGCGAGAAATGTCTTTATTTTTTAAATTCGTCAGGCAGATGTTTCATCCTACTTCAAAATATATGTGCTTTTGACAGTGTAAAAAATTTTATTACTGCTAGTAAAATTATTTTTCAGAAAGAATTGAAACATTGAGCACATCTGTTTTTCACTCCAGTCTGAGGAGCATAAAAGCTGACACTAACAGAATGTGATGATGTATGGTTTGAACACAGAGGGTCTTGACTCTAAAACTGAACTCATCCTACAATATTCTACACTAAGTCTATAGTTATTGAATCTTTCCAACCAAAATCTTTGCTCACCCCTTGTTTTATCCTCCCCTGTTTCTTATGAATCAGTGGCATACTGTCAACTCAGGCAGTTACCACCTAAAACTGAGGTCCTTTTCTTAACAGTCATTTCTGCTAGAAGTTGGCTTTATTCCTCATTGGCTCTCTTCTCTCTACAACAACATGGCCTCTAAAAATATCTTCTATTTTCCTAAGTAATTATACTCTATCCTTCACTTTACACACCTTATGCACCCCAGGCAAAACACAAGTCTTGTAGTCTGTTACTACCTTTTTATGTTTAGCCTGCTCATTAGAAGACATGTAGATCTCTTCCTTGTAGAGAATTGTATTAGTCTGTTCTCACACTGTTATACAGAACTGCCTAAGACTGGGTAATTTATGAAGAAAAGAAGTTTAATTGACTCACAGTTCCACAGGCTGTACAGGAAGCATGACTAGGAAGCCTCAGGAAACTTACAATCACATTGTAAGACAAAGGTGAAGCAAGCACGTCTTACATGGCAGAGCAGGAAAAGAGGTGGGGGGAGGTGCCAAACACTTTAAATGATCAGATCTCCTGAGAATTCACTCACTATTACCAGAACAGCAAGGGGGAAATCCACCTCCATGATTTAATCACCTCTCACCAGGTCCCTCCTCCAATTTGACATGAGATTTTGGCAGGAACACAAATCCAAACCATATCAAGAATTATGCTAAAAAATATCTCTTTCTTCCTGTATTACCACTTTGCCAAACATTAGCTGTCATTGACAAATCAATCTAAAACTTCTTCTCAAAAGAAAGTAAACACAATAGTTATCTTTATTCCCTAAAGCTCATGGTCTGACACCTTCCCTGCTCCCATCTTCTTGGATCTTGTCTCATCTTAGAAGTCCATCTGAAACCAGCTTAGGTGTTCAGCTGTCACGGACAGTTTGTTCTCACCTCTCTTGAATGCCTTATCCAGTGTTTTTATGTTGCTGTTCCACATTTTATTTTTACTTCTTCTAAGTTCATTATTTACTTGTTTATACATCTTTTTACATTATTTTACTTAGTTCTTACTTTTTGTTCATCTCTTTTAAAATTACTTCATTTCCTAAACTCTTTATCCAATTTGTTTTATTATTTAACACTTTACTGTGTTCCTTTTATTCCTTTTCCTTTTTGCAATCAATTTTAGTTAATTTTTTTTTCTTTCAACCTCTCCATGTTAAATAGTAGGTCAGACTCACAAAGGAGAACAAAGAGGATGACTTGTGTCTACTGGAGGAAATGTACTAATCAGAAAAACACACACAAAAAATTATAGCTATGTTAAGTGTTACCAAGAAGAGGTATGCAGTTTCATGAAAACATGTGACTGGGTCATTATCCTAGTTAGAGAAGTTAACAAAAGCTTCCCTAAAGAAGAGATGAACTCTTCTTATGGAAGGATGAAAATATGTAAGAGAGTGAGTGCCACTGACACAGAGATAGTACTACAAAACCGTTTGTGAGGAGAGAACAAACTATCTGACTTACGGGTAGTAAAAGAAGGTCACTGTGGCTGGAGCACAGAGAGAGGGAGGGAAGCATGGTATAAAACTTAGCAGTAAGTGCAGTTTGGATCACACAAGTTTTGTTGAGAATTTTGGTGTGTATCTTAAAACCAAATGGAAGCCATTCAAATGCTTCAGCAGAGGTAAGAGGAGTAACGTGAGGATATGTGCATTTGAAATCTTACTCCTCTACGTATTCTCTGCTTGACATCACTTCGGACAAGTTTCTCAATCTCTCTTAGCCTCATCTGTGAAATGACAAGAATAGTCATTACATTAGCAGTCATATAAGAAGTAGTATTGGTAATAATATGTAAGCTTTATGGACCTGGCACTAGACACTGTTCTCAGTGTCTCATGGATTGTCTCTTTTAATCCTCTGTGATGTACATACTATTACTATCAGCCCTAATTTTCAAGTGAAGAAAATAAGGCACAAAAATCAAGTGAAAGGAACAAAACAGTAAGTGGTGGATTATCTATTTCATAGGATTTTGTGAAGATTAAAAGTGTTGCTAGACTAAACTAGTTACCACAGAATTCAGGACATAGTAAGCATTTGATAAACCTTGTTGTACTTGAGGTTCCAGTTTCAAATAAAATTATGAGTCAGATTTTTAAAAACATTATCCAAGGTTGAATTCTCATCAATGACAATTTTTTTTTCTTGTGGCCAATTTTGTCATACTCACGTCTTATACTTATTTTTAAACACATTATGCGTCTTTTCAGTGGCCATGACTAACCTACGAGCACTTCCAATTCACTTGGGCTTCCATAGCACTTGTTAGCTACATGGGCTTTAGTCTTCTTACTGTCTATGCCTCAATAACCCTGTCCTACTCTACCTATCAAGCCTTTCCACTGCACTTGCTGCTATGGTAAATCTGTTTTCCTAACTCTAACTTCTTCACTAAATATTCCTTCCAACTTCTAGCCTTAACTCAAACTTGTTATTCCCTAAGGGTATTGCTTTTCCTGCAGCTGCTCAAATAGGTGTTTCCTGCTACACATCCCTCCTTTCCTTGTTCCCCAGTACTACTTCCAGTCCACTATTCCTTCAAATTAATGTAAAAATAAATTAGCTCCTTTGAAGCCCATGTGTCTGCCTATATCATGTCCTGCTCTCCTATTCCCTGCCATCCACAAACCTTGTATCATCCACATCCAAGGGACTTTTACATGTACACAGCCCACACAATGTCCTTTTCTCTTGGGGTTATGGATCCAACTTCACTGACCTCCACATTTATTCCACTCAAGTGAAACACCAGAGTAGGTGTCATCAATAGGGCCTATGGGCCAAATTGAGGATAAACATGTTGTTTTGTTTGGACTAGGAAATTTAAAAATATAAACTTTACATGACTGGCAAACCCATACTCATATATGAGAATCTCAAAAAAGGCACTTCTTCACTAATTATATAAATGAGTTTGAGCAATCACCCAGTACGCTTCAATCTCAAATTACTCTCTCAAGGTTTCTATTGTATAACCCAACTAGAATAAAAAAAAAAAAAAAGGTCTTGCCAGTAGCAGAATACTTCCTGACACAACATCAAGTTTTGAGAATCATTGTGTTTCATGATAAACTGACGCACCTTTCTTGTTCCTTCCCTGGTATAGGTGGCAAGCTCTGATTTTGACTCTAAAGTCTAGAAGAGTCTGTAAGCACTATGACATCATCTGCTTTCTTTATGGAACTTTTAACAATTTTTTTATTATAAAAATACATGTTTAAAATAGAAGAGCCAAAATTTTTTTTAATTGAAGAAAAGAAAATCTTTTATCACCCCCACTACACAGAGACAACCTCTGTTAATATTGGGGTGCAATGTCTTCCCATCTTTACTCAGTGCAATTCCGTCCTATGTATGTGATCATGCCCTATGGGCAACAAGTACTATTTGTTTTCACATAAAAAGTATTAGGTAAGTATTTTTCTATATTGTTACAGTCTCTTAGAATATATTGTTTTGAGATCTAGTTCATGTATCGTAAAGTTCACCATTTTAATATGTGCAATTTGATGGATTTTAGTATGTTTGTGAGGTTGTGCAAAATGACCACTATCTAATTTTAGAATAGTTTCATCACCTCCAAAAAACCCATACCCAATAGCAGTAATTCCTCATTCTCCTCTCTCTCTATCCCCTATGAACTACTAATCTACTTTCCAACTCTATAAATTTGTATTCTGGACATTTTATGTAAACATATTCAAACTATATGTGGTCTTTTGTGTTTTATTTCTTTCTCTTAGTATGTTTTCAAAGTTCATCCATGTTGTAGCATGTGTCAGTACTTTATTCCTTTTTATGGCTGAATAATATTTATTTGCATGGATATACCAAATTTTGTTTATCCATTCATCAGTTGATGGACATTTGCATTGTTTCCAATTTGAGGCTGCTATAAATAATGCAGCTATCACTTATGTACAAGTTTTTGTGTGAACATGTGCTTTCAATTCTCTTAGGCATACACACAGAAGAAAAATTTCTGGGTCACATGTTTAGTGTTGAGGAACTGACACTCTGTTTTCCAAAATAGGTGCATCATTTTATATTCTCACCAACAACAATTTTTAAATTACAGCCATCTTAGTAGGTATGAAATGGTACTTTATTGTGATTTTGGTTTGTATTTCCATCCATAAGTACTAACGATATTGAGCATCTTTTCATGTGTTTATTGGCATTCATACATCTTTGGAAAAATATTTCAATTCGATGTACACTTTAAAAATTGGGTTGTTTTTTATTGTGGACTTGTAAGAGTTCTTTATATATTCTAGATAGTAGATTCTTATCAGATTTATGATTTTCAAATATTTTCTCCCATTCTGTGGGTTGTCTTTTCATTTTCTTGAGAATGTTCTTTCTTTATGGGACTTTTATGAGATGAAGGGCTTGAATGTCACTTTATAACCATGCTTTCCTCAGTTGGTCTTTCTCTGAAGATGATAGAGTAAATGTTTCTCACAAATCACAAGGAACTGTCCTCATTCCTGAACTATGGCAGCTGACACACATGTAGGTCTTTCAAAGGAGCCTGTAGGCCCGCTTCAGTTTTGACCTCATTGCAGTACACTATTATTCTCTTAACTACTATGATATTTGAGTACTAGTTTCTAAAATTTCCATTGCCCTAATTTAATAAATAATCTAGCTCTATATTCTTTTGAATCACAATTAATTTTTAGTGAAGGTAAATATCACGCCAGGATTTATAATAATTTTGGATTCCTCCAGTGAAAAACTTGTATCTTTACACTAACTTAAGGGTAAAAGAGTAGCTCAATATCAGCAAGATGCAATATTATAGTATACTTCTGGCTTCTCATTAATGTATAATTGACAACTTCCAACTAGTTTATTTATTCAAAACTATTTACTGGCTTATTATCAGGATCTATACATTTTACTAGTTGTTAAGGATACAGCCATAAATAGAATATGGCTTCTGTCCTCATAGATATTTTGGTTCCATAGGTGAGTAGGCAAGCAACCATGTAATATGGGAGCTACAGTGTTCTGAGAGCAAATAAAAGAGGGACATTAGCCTGTATTTGAATGCACAGCAAACTTCTTCAAGGAGAAAATGCCTAATCTGAAACTACTTGAATAGATGAGTAGGACTATACCAACATGGGGGTAAAGTGAACATACTAGAGAAAAAATATTCTAAGGAAAGGAAACTCTACATTCAGAAGGCCAGATGGGGGGCAAAAGAGCATGCTGTTAAGTTTAAGAAATCTAAAGATGTTCCAACTCTTGGTTGATATGATTAAGTAAAAACTGACAAGCAATTTAAGGATATTTAAATCAAAATAGATGCTCCCATTGCAAAGAAAAATGCAGATATATATTCCAGTAGATTAAACTGAGATCTAGTTACATTCTTTATGTCATTGATATAAATGATGTATGACTGGATTAATGGGAAAAGTTCTGAGATGCAATAACCTCTGGGGTCCTTTCAGCTTTTATTCAGAAAGAAGGTTTAATTGACTCACAGTTCTGCACGGCTAGGAAGGCCTCAGGAAACTTACAATCATGTTGGAAAGGAAGCAAACACGTTCTTCTTTACATGGTGGCAGGAGAAAGAAGTGCTGGGTAAAAGGGGGAAAAGTCCCTTATAAAATCATCAGATATCATGAGAACTCATTCACAATCAGGAAAACAGCAGGGAGGTAACTGCCTTGCTGATTAAATTACCTCCCACTGGGCACAGTGGCTCATGCCTGTAATTCTAGCACTTTGGGAGGCCAAGGCGGGTGATCACTTGAGGTTGGGGCTTTAAGACCAGCCTGACCAACATGGAGAAACTCTGTCTCTTTCTACAAAATTAGACAGCATGGTGGCACATGCCTGTAATCCCAGCTACTCAGGAGGCTGAGGCAGGAAGATTGCTTGAACCCGGGAGGCAGAGGTTGTGGTGAGCCAAGATCACGCCATTGCACTCCAGCCCGGGCAACAAGAGTGAAACTGTGTCTCAAAAAAACAAACAAAAAATTATCTCCTGCTGGGTCCCTCCCATGACACTTGCGGATTACGGGAACTACAATTCAAGATGAGATTTTGGTAGGCACACAACCAAACTATACACTATACCAATGGCCATTATTATGCTGATGTACATTCTTTCTGTACCTAATTTGTTGAGAGTTTTTATCATTGAAGAATGTTGAGTTTTGTCAAATACTTTTTCTGCCTCTATTGAAATGATCATGCTTTTTCCTTCATTCTGTTAATGTATCACTTTTATGTTGAGCCATTCTTGAATCCCAGGAATAAATATCACTTGATCAAGGCTTGTGATCCTTTTAATATGTTTTGAATTCAATTTGCCAGTTTTTTGTTTTGTTTTAGGATTTTGTATCTATGTTCATCAGGGATATTAGCCTGTAACTGTTTTCTTTTCTTTTTTTTTTTTTTTTTTCTGCTGTATCCTGCCTGGTCTGGCTTTGGTATCAGGGTAATATGGGCTCATGAAAAGAGTTCGGAGGTATTCCTTTCTCTTCGAGTTTTTGGAGAATTTGAGAAGGATTAGTATTAATTGTTCTTTAAATATTGGTAGTATTTACTAGTGAAAGTTCTGGTCCTGGACTTTTCTTTGTTGTGAGGTTTTTAATTACTAATTCAACTCTTTACTTGTTTTTTTATTTTAGTTCAGATCAGACTTTTTTACATGATTCAGCTTTGATTGGTTGTATGCTTATAGAAGTTTATCCATTTCTTCTAAGCTATCCAACTTATCAGTGTATAGTTGTTCACAGTATAGTCATCCCTCAGGATCCACAGGGGATTTGTTCCAGGACCACCCATGGATACCAAAATCCACACATACTTAAGTCCTGGAGTAGGCCGCGAGAACTTGTGAATATTAAAATTTGGTCCTTCATATAAGAAGGTTTTGCATCCCATGAATGCTCTTATTTTCCATTCATGTTTGGTTTCAGATTCTGAACTCATACATATGGAGGGCAGACTGTATTTATTGAAAAAAAAATCCACATGTAAGTGGACTCACGCAGTTCAAAGCCATGTTGTTTAAGGATCAACTGTAGTCTCTTGCAATCTTTTGTTTTTCTGTGGTGTCAAATGTAATGTTTCCTGTTTCATTTCTGGTTTTGAGTCTTCTCTATTGTTTTCTTAGTCTAGCTAAAGGTTTGCCAACTTTTTCTCCCTCGGAAAAAAAAAAAAAAAAATACACACAACTTTTAGTTTCATTGCTTTTTTTCTAGCATCTATTTCATTTATTTTGGCTCTTATCTTTATCATCTTCTTCCTTCTGCTAGCCCAAACAATAACTTTAGGCTTAGCTTGTTCTTTCTTTTCTACTTCTTTGAGGTGGAAAGTTAGGTTGTTTGAGAGTTTTCTTTTTTCTTAACGTAGGTGTTTATAAGTTTCACTCTTAGAACTGCTTTTGCTGTATTCTGTAAGTTTTGGTGTGTTGTGTTTCCATTTTAGTTTGCAGCAATATATTTTTTAATTTCCCTTTTGACTGTTCTTTTTTGAACCATTGGTTGTTCAGGAGTGTGTTGCTTAATCTCCACATGTTTGTAAATTTTTCAATATTCTCCCTGTTATTGATTTCTAGTTTCATACCATTTCAATTGGAAAAAGTATTTGGTATAACATCAAGCTTTTCAAATTTTAGAAGATTTGTTTGTGGCCAAATGTATGATCTATCGTAGAAAATGTTTTTAAAAAAGAGCTTCAGTCTTGTGGTTGGTGATTGAATTCTGGTATGCTTTTACTCAAGGCCAAGGCTTTCTGAGTCACATGGGATTTTTATTAGGACCCTTCCTTTTTTGAGGTCCTTATAACTTTAATTTTTATGTTTCTGTCTCATAAGTCTAGGGATCTGCTCTGCTCATCTTATCAGCCTTTCAGCAGCTGCTTTCTAAGCAGTCACTATTTTTAGGTAGAAGCTTGCCCAAATACCAGGATATCTTTTTGTGACTCTTTCTTCTTGCAGATCATGTCAACACAATTCCTTACACATAGACTTTGTAGTTCTTCTGTGAGGACAGTTGGGTTGAATCACTTAATACACTATTACTTATACTGGAACTTCTCCATGCAAATTTACAAATTTTTTATATTGTTGATTTAACTTTTTTTTTTTTTGCCTTAATTACTTGTGAATTCTGATTCGTGAGAAATGCTATTTCCCATTTTACTGTTATTTAGAAGTCTGTTTGCATTTTGGTATAGTACTTACATAGTTTCAATTTTTACACTGAAACCTTTGATCCATTTGGAATTTCTCTAGATCTGTTGAGAAGTTTATACGAAAATTTTATTTGTGATGTTCACCTCTTTATCCATTCTCATTTTCAGGATTGTCTATCTTTTTGCCATGGACTTGAAATTTTATCTTTTTATATAGTAAATTTGCCTGTAAATTTGTATCCATTTCTGAATTTTCTATTGTTTTGTTTCATTGTGTGTCTCTGTTCATGTGTCTGGGTGACACTCTTTTTTAATGGCTTTATTTAGGCTTGTCATACAGTACTCTGTGTACATTTAAAGTGTATAATGTGTATAACTTGATCAGTTATGACATATGTACACCCTGATGAAACCATCACTATAATCAAAGTAATGAACAAAAGTTTTCTTGTGCCCTTTTGTAATTTATCACTCTTCCCCTACCCTTGTCCTCCAGCTGTCTCCATACAACAAACTGATTGGCTTTCTGCTATTATAACTTGCAGTTTTTAGAATTTTGATCAGATAGAAGAGCCCTTTTGTATTTTACTCAACAAGTTATTTTGTGACTCACCTATGTTGTTACTTTTATCATCAATTTGCTCTATTATTTGTGTAGTATTAATATTTTATTAAACAAATATACAAATTATTTATCCATTTATCTGTTTTTGGACATTTGGGTTGTTTCCAATGTTTGGCTATTACAAGTAAATCTGTCATGATCTTTTGTGTATATAAGACTGTACAGATATACACTTTCATTTCTCTTCAGTAAGGATGGAATGGTTAGTTTGTATGTATGTGCAAGTTTAATGTTTTTGGAAATTGCTCAACTATTTTCCAAAGTGCTATAACAGTTTCCACTCCCACCAGAAATGTATGAGATTTTCAGTTTATCTATGCCCTCATAAACACTTGATATTGTTTGTCTTTATACTTTCAGTTATTCTAATGGATGTATAGTGGTATCTCATTGTGGTTTTAATTTACATTTTCCTTAAAATGCAAATTAAAGATAAAAAAGATCTTTCCCTGTGCTCATCTTCTTTGATGAAGTATCGATTTAAATATTTTGTCCATTTTATATTAGTATATATGTTTTGTCACATTGATTAGTTAAGAGTTCTTTTTATATTCTAGATACAAGTTCTTTGCCAGATATATGCTTGCCAAATGTCTTTTACCAATGTGTGGCTTGCTTTTTTATTTTCTTAACATTGTCTTTTGAAAAGAAAAAAATTTTAATATTGATGAATTTCAATTTATTGATGTCTTTAAATCTATAATTTGATAACAATTAACATATTCATAATACTGATTTTTCCAATCTACGAATATGGTATACTATTGTCTGAAATGACCACCAAATTTGATGAGTTGAAACCTAATCCCCTTTGTGGTGGCATTAAGAGGCAGGGTCTTTTGGGAAGTAATTTTCATGAGAGGTCCACCTTATAAAAGAACCAGAGGTAACTAGTTTAGCCCTTCTGCCTTCTGCTCCATGAGCACACAGTGTTCACCTCTTCTGCCATGTGAGGAAACAGCAAGAAAGCCCTCACCAGACACTGAATGCTGGCACCTTGATCGTGGACTTCCCAGACTTCAGAACTGTGAGGAATAAATTTCTATTGTATGTAAGTTACCCATTCTGTGGTGTTTTGTTACAGTGGCACAGGAAGCACATTTTTTCAATTATTAAGTCTTCTTAATTTCTCTGAAGTCTGTTTTAGAGGTGGTGGTTAGGAAAGAATGGCTGTTCGTATGCCAAATCCAACCCGTGGTTTATTTGGTGTGGTTCACAAAATAAGAATAATTTTTACAGTTTTAACGCATTGTTAGAATGCAGAAGTGGGATAAACACTAAAATATTTCATAGTTGCTTCTTATAAAAAAGTTTTCCAGTTTCTGTCATAGAGAATTATATATAAATCTTGAATATAATTCATCAGATTCATTTCCAGGTATTCTACATTTCTGATGCTACTGAAAAACATCTGTTTATGATTAAGCTTATTTAAAATGTAATATTTCTGGTACAAAGTATTTGCTCAATATATATTCTATTGAATAAATGAAGAAAAACATTTTCATCTTTAGAAATAAACTTGTGAAACAGCTTGTTAAAGATGTTAAGGCCATGAGAGATCAGCAAAAGGAAGACACTGGAAAGAGATTCTAGAGTGTGTAGCTCCCCTTTCTTTCTTGACCTTCTGCAGACTATACTCTCTCCTATGGGCTCTTGTCTCATCTGTTACTTTCTCTGACAACAACTTCTGGCATCTTAGAGACATGGTTGTTGGTGCTACATGAATGAAGAAATCCTATGACATTGTTTTCAAGTTTTATTTTCTTAATTTTCATTGCTGTTGTGTTAGTCATGTTTTTCCAGAGAAGCAGATGCAATAGGCTAGATAGGCAGACTGATTGTTTGATTGACTGGAAGGAATTGGCTCACATGAATGTGGGGGTTGGCCAGTCTGAAATCCATGGGACAGGTCCACAGATGGGAAATCCTCGTAAGAGTTGATGTTCCAGTCTTGAGACTGAATTCCACAGGACAGCAAGCTGAAAACTCAGGTAGGGTTTCTACCTTGAATTCCTGGAGAGAATTTCTTTTTCTTCATGAAAACTGTGTTGCTCTTAAGGCCTTCAACTGATTGAATGAGGTCTACCACATTATGGAGGGTAATTTTCTTTACTCAAAGTCTACTTATTTGCCTGTTAATCACATATAAAACACCCCTCCACAGCAACATCCTCAGGATGTTTGACCCCATAATTGGGTACCACAGCCTAGCCAAGTTGACAAAATGAACCATCACAGTTGTTATAGGTAAATACTATTTTATTTTGTACTTCGATATTATATCCTGCAACTTCATTAACTAATAATTTCTCCATACGGAAAAAAAATGGTGAATAGGGGGCAGGACTAACTTACAGCTCCCACTTGGATGGACAGAGCGGTGTGTGGAGGCTCACATAGTGAACTTTTGCTCCAAGAACTACTATAGGAACATGCCAGGAAAGCTGAGAGAATCCACAGACCCTTTGAAGGAAGCAGATAGCTGCCCCGGGAGACAGTGGAAAAACTGTGAATCCCCAAAGTGTGAACGTGTAAAAGCGGGATCATCTGCCTCCAAATACCTACCCCTACTGGGGAACCTGAAGGTCCAGATCACAGGAGAAGGATTTGGACTTACATGGAGCTGAGACAAATTTAGAGAGCTGAGCGAAATACGGGAGTAGAAGACGCAGCCCTATGCACACTCTTGGTCCCCAGGGAAGCCATTTCTGACTTTGTCTCACAGGGGTTTTTGGAAAGGGCTGCCAGGGGGACTGGGAAAAGACCACAGGAGAAGTCAGGTGTGGTGGTTCACACCTGTAATCCCAGCACTTTGGGAGGCTGGGGCAGGCAGATAACCTGAGGTAAGGAGTTCAAGACCAGCCTGGCAAACATGGGGAAACCCTGTCCCTCCTAAAAATACAAAAAATTAGCCAGGCATTGTGGCACTTGCCTGTAGTCCCAGCTACTCAGGAGGCTGAAGCAGGAGAACTGCTTGAGCCTGGGAGGTGGAGGTTGCAGTGAGTCAAGATTGCCACCACTGCACTCCAGTCTGGGCGACAAAGCGAGACTCTGTCTCAAAAAAACCAAACCAAACCAAACCAAAACAAACCAAAACAAAAATGGCAAGAGAAGGAAACTTCCAGCTGAACAGTTTTGATTGAATGCAAAGTTTCTGGACAGAACTTGGGAGAGGGAGCAAATCGGGAGTCTAGACACAGCACAGAAGCTGAGGCATGTGGGGAGGCATGAAACCTGAAAGCTCTGCTTGCTTTCTCAGTTGGGAGGCTGGTAGCCTAGGGCAAGTTCTCAGCCCTGCTCACATGCCGTCTGGAAATAAATTCAGTGCTGTTAGTGGGGCATGGTGGGAGTGAGACTGGCCTTTTGGGCTGTGTGGGAGCCGGGTAAGGTCTGTAAGTGCTGGCTTTCCCCCACTTTCTTGGTGACCTACATGCAGCAAAGGCAGCCATAATCCCCCTGGGAACGTAACTCCATTGGCGTGAGAACCACACCCCCATCCCTACAGCAGCCATGGCAAACCCTGCCCAAGGAGAGTCTGAGTTCAGACACACCTAACCCTGTACCCACCTGATAGTCTTTCTCTACCTGCCCTGGTAGCCAAAGACAAAGGACATAGTTCCTGAGGAACTCTATGGCCCCGCCTAATACCTGAGTCTAGGGCAAGTTTGTATCCTTCCTACACAACCGGAGGTGATGTAGTCTTGAAAGCATTATCTCCTGGCTAGAGGCCAACCAACAGAAAACCAGCACATTTAACAAAAATACAACCACGTACCCTCACAGAATCCACTTCACTCCCCTGCTACCTACACTGGAGCAGGTGCTGGTATCCACAGCTGAGAAACCTGAAGAGAGTTCACATCACAGGACTCTGTGCAGACACTTCTAGAGCCTGGTAGCTCCACTGCATGGCTCCATCCAGAAGAAAAATAAAAATCATTGCAGTCTGGCTCTCAGGAAACCATAAACCTAGGGGAAGGGGGAGAGCACCACATTAAGGGAGCAATCCATGGGATGGAGGAATCTGAACAGTAGCCTTTGAGCCCCAGATCTTCTCTCTAATGTAGTCTACCCAAAAGAGAAGTAACTAGAAAAACAATTCTGGTAATATGACAAAAAAAGGTTCTTTAACAACACAAAAAGATCACACTAGCTCAACATCAATGGATCCAAACCGAGAAGAAAACTCTGAATTGCCAGAAAAAGAGTTCAGAAAGTTGATTATTAAGTAATCAAGGAGGTACCAGAGAAAGGTGAAGTCCATCTTAGTGCAATATAAAAAAAGATACAAGATATCAAGGGATCAACCTTCAGTGAAATAGATAGCATAAATAAAAAAAAAAATCACAACTTCTGGAAATGAAGGACATACTTAGAGAAATGCAAAATACAATGGAAAGTCTCAGCAATAGAATTGCACAGGTAAAAGAAAGAAATTCAGAGCTCAAAGACAAGGCTTTTGAATTAACTCAATCCAACCAAGACAAAGAAAAAATAATTTAAAAAAAGAACATAGGCCTCCAAGAAGTTTGGGATTATGTTAAATGACCAAACCTAGGAATAACTGGTGTTCCTAAAGAAGAAGAGAAATCTAAAAGTTTGGAAAACACATTTAAGAGACTATTGAAAAAAAGTTTTCCCAGTCTTGCTAGAGATAGAGACATCCAAATACAAGAGGCTCAAAGAACACCTGGGAAATTTATTGCAAAACGATCATCACCTAGGCATACAGTTGTAAGGTTATCTAAAGTCAAGATGAAGGAAAGAATCTTAACAGCCATGAGGCAAAAGTATCAGGTAACTCATGAAGGAAAACCTATCAGAATAACAGTAGATTTCTCAGCAGAAACCCTACAAGCTAGAAGGGATTGGGACCCTATCTTTACCCTCCTTAAACAAAATAACCAGCCAAGAATTTTGTATCCAGCAAAACTAAGCTTCAAAACTGAAGGAAAGATACAGTCTTTTTTTAGGCAAACAAATGCTGAGAGAATTCACCACTACCAAGCACTACAAGAACTGCTAAAAAGAGCTCTAAATCTTGGAACAAATCCTCAAAATACACCAAAATAAAACCTCCTTAAAGCATAAATCTCACAGTACCTATAAAATAAAAACACAATGAAAAAACAAAAACAAGGTGTTCAGGCAACAAATAGCATAATGAATAGAATAGTACCTCACATCTCAATAGTACTGTTGAATGTAAATGGTCAAAATGCTCCACTTAAAAATATAGAATGGCAGAATGGATAAAAATTCATCAACCAAGTATCTGTTGTCTCCAAGAGACTCAACATATAAAGAAGGGGTGGAAAAAGATATTCCATGCAAATGGACATGAAAAGCAAGGAGGAATAGCTATTCTTATATCAGACAAAACAAACTTTAAAGCAACAGCAGTTAAAAAAGACAAATAGGTAAATTATATAATGATAAAAGGCCTTGTCCAACAGGAAAATATCACAGTCCTAAATATATATACATCTAATACTGGAGCTCCTACATTTATAAAACAATTACTACTAGACCTAAGAAATGAGATAGATGGCAACACAGTAATATTGGGGGACTTCAGTACTCCACTGACAGCACTAAACAGGTTATCAAGACAGAAATTAAACAACAACAAAAAAAAGGATTTAAACTATACTTTAGAACAAATTGACTTAAAAGATATTTACAGAACATTCTACCCGACAACTACAGAATATATCATCAGCACACGGAACATTCTCCAAGAAAGACCATATGATAGGCCACAAAATGAGTCTCAATAAATTTAAGAAAACTGAAATTATAACAAGTGCTCTTTCAGATCACAGTGGAATAAAATTAGAAATCAGCTCCAAAAGGAACCCTCAAAACCTTGGAAATTAAATAATCTGCTCCTGAATGATCATTAGGTCAACAATGAAATCAAGATGGGAATTTAAAAATTCTCTGAACTGAACAATAATAGTGACACAACCTATCCAAACCTCTGGGATACAGCAAAAGCAGTGCTAAGAGGAAAGTTCATAGCCTTAAATGCCTAAATCAAAAAGTCTGAAAGAGCACAAATAGACAATCTAAGGTCACAGCTCAAGGAACTAAAGAAACTAGAACAAACCAAATCTAAACCCAGCAGAAGAAAAGCAGTAACAAAGATCAGAGCAGAGCTAAATGATATTGAAACAAAAAAAATACAAAAGATAAATAAAACAAAAGGCTGATTCTTTGAAAAGATAAATAAAATCGATAGACCACTAGGGAGGAGATTAAACAAGAAGAGGGAGAAAATCAAATTAAGCACAATTAGAGATGAAATGAGAGATATTACAACTGATACCATAGAAATACAAAAGATTATTAAAGGCTACTGGGTACATCTTTATGTGCATAAATTAGAAAACCTAGAGGAGATAGATAAATTCCTGGAAATGCACAACCCTCCCAGCTTAAACCAGGAAAAGTTAGAAACTCTGAAGGGACAAATAACAAGCAGTGACATTGAAATGGTAATTTAAAAATTGCCTACCAAAACAAAACAAAAGTCCAGGACCAGATGGATTTGCAGCTGGATTCTATCAGACATTGAACGAGAAATTGGTACCAATCCTATCGACACTATTCCACAAGACAGAGAAAGAGGGAATCTTCCCTAAATAATTCTATGAAGCCAGTATCACCCTAATACCAAAACCAGGAAAGGATATAACAAAAAAAGAACACTACAGATCAATATCCCTGATGGAAACAGATGCAAAAATCCTCTACAACAGCATATGGAAAAGATAATCGACCATGATCCAATGGGTTTCATACCAGGGATGCAGGGATGGTTTAACATACACAAGTCAATAAATGTGATATACCACGTAAACAGAATTAGAAACAAAAGTCACATGTTCATCTTAATAGACACAGAAAATGCATTTTACAAAAATCCAGCATCCCTTTGTGGTTAAAACTTTCAGCAAAATCGGCATAGAAGGGACATACCTTAACAAAATAAAAGCCATCCACGACAAATTCACAGCCAACATTATACGGAATGGGGAAAAGTTGAAAGCATTCCCCCCGAGAACTGGAACAAAAAAACGATGTCCACTCTCACTATTTCTATTCAACACAGTACTGGAAGTCTGAGCCAGAGCAATCAGATGAGAAAAAATAAAGAGCATCAAAATCAGTGAAGAAGTCAAACTGTTGCTGTTTGCTGATGATATGATACCTGGAAATCCCTACACATTCCTCCAAAAAGCTCTTAGAATTGATAAATGAATTAAGCAAAATTTTAGGATATAAAATTAATGTACACAAATCAGTAACTTTGCTATACACCAACAGCGTCCAAGCTGAGAATCAAATCAATAACTCAACCACCTTTACAATAGCTGCAAAAAAATAAAATAAATTTCTTAGGAATACACCTAGCCAAGGAGGTGATCCTATCTCTCACCTTATAAAAAAATCAACCCAGGATGGATCAAAGACTTAAATCTAAGATATGAAACCATAAAAAGTCTAGAAGATAACATTGGAAAACCCTTATAGACATTGGCTTAGGCAAAACTTCATGACCAAGAGCCCAAAATAAATGCAACAAAACAAAGATAAATAGATGGGGCTTAATTAAATTAAAAGTCTCCGCACAGCAAAAGAAACAATCAGCAGAGTATACAGACAACCCACAGAGTGGGACAAAACCTTCGAAATGTCTACAGGAACTCAAACAAATCAGTAAGAAAAAAACAATTCCATCAAAAAGTGGGCTAAAGGCATGAATAGATAATCCTCAAAAGAAGATATACAAATGTCCAACAAACATGAAAAAATGCTCAACATCACTAATGATCAGGGAAATACAAATCAAAACCACAATGTGATACCACCTTAATCCTGCAAGAATGGTTATAATCAAAAACTAAATAGATGTTGGCGGGGACATGGTGAAAAGGGAACACTTTTACACTACTGGTGGGAATGTAAACCAGTACAACCACTATGGAAAACACTGTGGAGATTCCCTAAAGAATTACCAGTTAATCCAGCAATCCCACTCCTGAATATCTACCCAGAGGAAAAGAAGTCGTTATATGAAAAATATATTTGCATACGCAGGCTTGTAGCAGCACAATTCGCAACTGCAGAAATATGGAACCAGCCTGAATGCCCATCAATCAAAGAGTGGATAAAGAAATTGTGGTATATATATGTATTATGGACTACTACTCAGCCATAAAAAGGAACGAAATAATGGCATTTGCAGCAACCTGGATTGGAGACTATTATTCTAACTGAAGTAACTCAGGAATGGAAAATTAAGTATCATACGTTCTCACTCATAAGTGGGAGCTAAACAATGAGGATGCAAAGGCATAAGAATAATACAATGGATTCTGGGAATTCAGGGAAAGGGTGGGAGGGGGGTGAGGGATGAAAGGCTACACATTGGGTATACACATTGAGTATAGTGTACACTGCTTGAATGATGGGTGCACCAAAATCTCAGAAATCATCACTAAAGAACTTACTCATGTAACCAAACACCACCTGTTCCCCCAAACCTATTGAAATTAAAAAGTCAAAAAAAATCCATAGGATTTAAAACAATTTTTCTAAATATCTAAATATGTCACCAACATACTTAAAACAAATAATGATAATTTTAATCTTCCTTTCTAAAACATACATTCTATTTCTTACTTATGCTTATTTCTCCTAGGTAAGGCCTCTATTAAAATATCAAGTAGGCCAGGCACCATGGCTCACACCTGTAATCCCAGCTCTTTGGGAGGCCGAGGTGGATCACCTGAAGTCAGGAGTTCGAGACTAGCCTGGCCAACATAGTGAAATCCTGTCTCTACTAAAAATACAAAAATTAGCCTGGTGTGGTGGCATGCACCTGTAGTCACAGCTACTCAGGAGGCTGAGGCAGGAGAATTGCTTAAACCTGGGAGGCAGAGGTTGCAATGAGCCAAGATAGCGCCATTGCACTCCAGCCTGGGTGACAGAGCGAGACTCTGTCTCAAAAAAGAAAAAAAAAAAAAGTCAAGTAATGATAGAAGGTATACTTGGCTTATTCTCAAATTCCATGGAAGTTTTCAATGTTTCATTGTGTGATATTTGCTCCATTTAAAATTTTTTCAGTAGCTTCTATTTATATTGACATTTTCTCTTCCTTGTTTGAGATTTTAAAAAATCATGTGTTAAATTTATCAAATATTTTTCTGCATCTATTGAGATGATCAATGGTTTTTTACCTTTCATTCTGTTAATATGAAGAATTACACGTTTATTTTTAAGTGCTAACTAAATCTTCCATTCCTTTATTAAATCCAGTTTAGTTCAGTTGTATCTCTCTCTCTCTGTCACACACACACACACCACAAACACATCACTTGTAGGTCTACGATTTTTGCACCTAATTTATGAGTTTGACCTGTAATGTTCATTTCCTGCAATGTATTTTCAAGTTTGGGTATAATCATTACGCTTGTCTCATAAAATGAAATGTGACCTGCCCCTGCTAACCATTTTAAATTTTTTGAAGAGTGGGGTAAAACTGGCAATACCAAATCTTTCCAAAAGTTTCTAAACCCTTTACATATCCCAATACCCAAATTTTTGTTCTATTGGTTCTCTTTATTGTATATTTCACTATTTCATTATTTGCTCTTATCATAATTTTTTTCTATTTCTTTGCTTTTATACTGTTCTATCTTGGATCAGCCCTTCTGTTTTAATAAAAAACTTACACATTTCCATCAATGTTCTAAGTACTAAGATGATGACAGCTTTCACTTCTAAATTATTCTTTTAATCTGCTTATTTTTGATAATTTTTTCATTTTTCTTTATTTCTTTAAATATACTTGTTTCTGATAATTGCCATATCTGCAGACTACCATTCTTTTCTCTCGTAGTTTTACATTTTACTCGTTTTCAGTGTGGCTAGTTTTGCGGGATGAGTCTCACAGGTGTTATGAATCTTTGTGCAAATCCATGTGAATGTGAGTTTTGCTAGGAATTTTCATGAAAGGCTTAAAATTTTATTTTTTCAATTCCCAAGAAAACCGGAGACGGGCAAGTTTCTTCAAAGCTTCCTCCGGTCTGCTGGTGGGGAGTCCACCTCTGCAGTTCTTCCATGGAGTGAGGCCCTTCTAGATGTCAGGCTATATGTGTATGGGAGGTACGAGCGGGTGGGGGAAAAAATTAGCACACCTATCCTATTTTGTCTCAGCCTTCATCTTATATTCCTTATGCCTGTAAAATCACATGCTCTAGGCCCTTGCTCTTCATATACGGTCCTCAAATCATGATTATCAGCACCTCCTGGGACTCTCAGAAATCCAAAATCTCAGGCACTAGTTCCAAAAGTTGTCCTTGTGGATTTTTCTTTACTTTTTGTTTCGGCTTCCCTTCCTGTCCTATCAGCTTTACGCTTATATATACGTTTTCTATTTTTTTTCTGTGTACAATGATAGGTATAATTTTTTTTTTTCTTAGTAATCGCGTTTAAATTTAGCCGTTTAAGTCAGAAAAATAACGAAACGAGATCAGCATCGCTGGGTTCTTTCGTACACGCCAGCAGGTTAGCTGGGACTGGCTTCCGGCAGTTGCTGTTTGGTTGATTACAAACTATTAAACACACCAGTGAGGATGAAATCCTTCCGTGCTACGGCACCTCCGCAAACTACTTCTAAACTCTGCGTCAATCCTCCCCTCTCCCATTGCCCTCCCTCAGCAAAGCCTCACTGTTTCGTTCGGAGTAGGCCACCGAGCCACTGCGAAAACCCGGAGTAACGGATTCGGGGTGCAGCTAGGGTCTCCAAGGGAGCACGGGGAACTTACAGAGCATGCGTAAAGCGCGGTGCGCGCACATGCGCACTCGTTCGCGCAGGGCCGCGCGCCGGTCTCTCAGGAGAGCTTGGAGGCTGCGCGAGCAGTTGACGTGTTCGGTGGCTGCGGAGGCGGCGGAGCTCTGGGAGGGGAAGGAGCGGAGGGGAGGGGAGGGGAGGGGGTAGTGAGGTGGGGGGCTGAACCCGGAAGTGGGTAGGCGCAGGAGCGAGCGCGCCCAGAGTGGAGCTCAGCTGCTGGGAGCCAGCGGGGGAGCCTTGGGTTCCCGGTAATGGATCTGTGGGGCGTTTTCCCAGGGAAACTGGGTGGGAAGGGTAGCGGGATCACAGACTACAAGCGCATTCTCCGCCTCGCCAGGGCCTGGGAAAGCTCTTCTGCTTCCTTTAGTCGTCCCTCTGGTTGACCCCACTTCTTCTCTGCGCCCCTCCTGGGGCCGTCTCTCACCGGGTGGTTTTGGCCGAGGGACGCTCTCTATTCCTGAAGAGCTGTGCCTTTCCCGCCCGAGGAAAACATGTTAATGGAGAGACTAGGATCTCGCGGCCGCCACGGCCTTATTGTCACCATCCCAGCACCCCTAAACCACGACTACAGCCTCCTCAACCCGCACAGTCAACGATCTTGGAAGACCTGTCCCATTTCTGCCAGGGTATTTTCACCCTGTTCGTGAATCAGGCCTGGAAGGTGTGCCTGGGTTCCTTTAAAATTATTCTTTTGTTGGCTGCCTTTTCTAAACCCGGCCCACCTTGTTCTCCGCCCCAAAATCTTTGCCACGAATGAGTGTAAGCTGTGATTTTATCATCATTTAGTTATAATTAGAAGGAATTCGTTGATGATTGCCGTTGGCTGATCTAGCATTGCTTTGCCATGAAGTTATTTTACGTGGTTCTCACTCTTTTGCAGACCATGAAACCCTTGGGCACGCCCCTTCAGAAGCTGTTATCCAAGACAATCTAGTTTTCCTTTATAAATCACTTAAGACACTTATGAAGTTTCTTGTTCTGAAATTGCTGTACTGCAATGAAGAAGAGGAGAAAGGTTACTTCAAATCTTGAGAAGATCCATCTAGGCTATCATAAAGATTCTTCAGAAGGAAATGTTGCAGTGGAGTGTGACCAAGTGACCTATACTCATTCTGCAGAAAGACCAACTCCTGAAGCCCTTCACTGTTATCAGGAACTTCCTCCCTCTCCAGATCAGAGAAAGCTTTTGAGTTCTTTGCAGTATAATAAGAATTTGCTAAAATATTTAAATGATGATAGGCAGAAGCAACCATCTTTTTGTGATTTGCTTATCATAGTGGAAGGAAAAGAATTTAGTGCACATAAAGTAGTCGTTGCTGTTGGCAGTAGTTATTTTCATGCGTGTTTGAGCAAAAATCCAAGCACTGATGTTGTCACCCTGGATCATGTAACACATTCAGTTTTTCAGCATTTGCTTGAATTTCTTTACACATCAGAATTTTTTGTGTACAAATATGAAATACCTCTTGTTTTAGAGGCTGCAAAATTTTTGGACATTATCGATGCAGTGAAGTTGTTAAATAACGAAAATGTTGCCTCTTTTCATTCAGAGCTAACTGAAAAGTCATCACCAGAAGAAACACTAAATGAATTAACTGGAAGACTATCAAATAATCATCAGTGCAAATTCTGTAGTAGACATTTTGTTATAAAAGTCTTTAGAGAATCATCTGGCTAAAACCCATAGGTCTCTTTTATTAGGGAAAAAACATGGGTTAAAAATGCTGGAGAGAAGTTTCTCCACAAGAAGATCAAAAAGGAATCGAAAGTGCCCTGTTAAGTTTGATGACACCAGCGATGATGAACAGGAAAGTGGCGATGGGTCAGACAATTTGAATCAAGAAAATTTTGATAAGGAAAAGTCAGATAGAAATGATTCTGAGGATCCTGGAAGTGAATATAATGCTGAAGAAGATGAGTTAGAGGAGGAGATGTCAGATGAATACTCTGACATTGAAGAACAAAGTGAAAAGGATCATAATGATGCAGAAGAAGAACCTGAGGCTGGTGATTCTGTAGGGAATATTCATGAGGGATTAACTCCAGTGGTCATTCAGAACAGCAACAAAAAAATATTGCAGTGTCCTAAATGTGATAAAACATTTGACCGAATAGGTAAGAAAAGAAAACTTGTTTTCTATCTCTAATCAAAAAGATCGCTTATAAAAAGACTACTTACGTAGGGAGAATACTTTGGTTTTCAATAGTGTTTATCCTGTTACTTTAAATTTGTTGTGATTCAGGAATTAAGTATTTATATTAGCCTTTACTTTTCTTCATGTCCCAGTGACACATCGTTAGATCATGTATTTGATATGAAAGACTCCAGAGTGTCAATAATTATCATGTAGAGCTCTGATTTATATGCCAGTTTAATTCCAGTGATAAGTACTATTTTTAAGTCATTAAAGAAAAGTAGATTATATTACATTTAGTAATTTGTATATTCTTTTTCCCTTGCATGGTAATATATGAGTTATAAATGTCACTTTTCCAGTATCTAGCACTATTTAATAGAAAGGGGATGTTTTAGATTAAACTATGGTGAAGGATAAAATTGAAATGAATGTAATTTAATACTGTAGATAGAGACTTTAGGAAGTATCCTAGTTAGTAGCACTCTGGTTATATTATACATGTGACCTTAGCCAAAAGGCCAAGAAGCTTCGGTTGTTATAATAATGAATAAATCAATTTTTCTTCTATTGGAAAAGAATTTGTAGGAAATGTAGTCTATCATTTTAAGTTTTATGTCAGTACATATTTAATTTCAAGTTGTCTAATATTTGCTAGGTAAAGTAATTCTTGGAAGTGTCTTATGTGAACTCTTCTAATATGAACTTTTCAGTTGCAACAGTTAAGCTTCCAGGTAAATTGAAGTTATGAAATCGTGAAATATATTCTACCAAATATAATGATAAAAACATTAGTGCAATCTGACGTGGTAAAGTTACTTACCCAGTTTAATATATCCCCGTATGTCTTACAGTGTTACCTTACTTATGTTACTGATATAGGTGGAAATTGGTTTTATAAGGAATTGGTGATCATTTGCTGTAAAAATATGTTGCATTATATGCTGACATAACAGTGGTATCTACTTTTTGCTTTTTATAATGTTTTTTGGAATAATTTTCTCTCTGAATCACACTTTGGATAATCTAATTTAATAATTATTAATATTTTAACTGAGGCTGTGTGCAAACGAATAAAAAAACTTCTTCAGTAACAATTCCAAGAGCATATGTATACAAGTAAATTGTTAAAGTTAGACTGGATAAAATGCTGTTGTAGAGCTGTAAACAAATACTGTGAAGATGTGTATAGAGGTGAGAACAGCTTTTTGGGTTAAAGTATCTGAGAACATTTCATCTTTCCAATAGACTTCTTAGACTTTGTACTCTTAGTGCACGCTTCCTGTATTCTGCCTTAATTGTCTTAATTTGACTTGGAGATGAGTGAATAGGGATGAGTTCGCAAATGGTATTGTAGGTGCAACACAAATATCTCAAACCATCCCATTGAACACTAGTCCTGTGACATGCTGTATAAAAGAAGGGTTCTGTGTTCAAGTAAGATTGGGAACTATATAATTCACAATCTATTAACTGCCCGATTCTCTAGTAAAGAAACCTGTTGATTTTGCTTAACCCAGTATTTCCTTAAATCGTTTTACCACAAGATATTTTGGAGGTACTTCTTTGAGCGTCCTAGGAAACTACAGTTTTCTGCACAATTTGGGAAAACACTGCTCAAGATTGAGGTGCTAATTTACTAAGAGGAGGACATTTTGCTCCTTCCTCCCTCCCTCCCTCCCTCCCTCCCTCCCTTCCTTCCTTCCTTCCTTCCTTCCTTCCTTCCTTCTTTCCTTCCTTCCTTCCTTCCTCCCTCCCTCCCTGCCTCCCTTCTGTCCCCTTCCCTTTCCCCTTCCTTTTTTTCCAAGTTCAGCCCAGATAATTGTGGGAGTCAGTAGGTCACATTGTAGGTTTATTTCCGACTGATCTTTCTGAATGTATTTTACATTATGCCACGCTTTTACCCATTCCTCTCTTTTGTTTAGCCCTGCTACTTGCTTTTCAAGTTTCTCATCTCTATTACCTTAGTATATCTATATCTGTCTATATCTTATTCATATATTGCTAGTTAAAAAGCATGAGTTATAGTAATATAAGACTGCTTGGGTGTTTTGGAATCCTGTTCTTGGGTGAGATACTTAACGTGTCTGTGTTTTTGTTTCCTCATAAGTAAAGTGAGATGATGCTAATGTGATGCTAATAGTACCTTCTCATGAGGTAGGGAAAGGTTATTATGAGGATTAAATGGGGTAATTCTAGGGAGTCACTTAAAGTATTGCACAAAATATAGGTGTTCTAACATATTTATTATCTCTAAGCTGCCAAACATTATTAAACAAATATGAAATGATATACTCTCTGTCATCAAGAATCTTAGAGTTTAATGGGTACATGAAAAAAACACAATCATGTTACAATAAAGATAATTTTATCAGGATAAGTACAGAAGACTAAGGAAATCAGGAGAAGTGTCTCAGAGCAGATAGTATTTGAACTGAGACTCAAAGAATAGGGAACAGTTTACAAGACAGAAGGACCAGCATGTATAAAGGCATTGAGGTATGTTGTATTCTGGAAATTGCTTGAGTGTGAGTGGTTTCAAGGTGGTCAGGTGCTATTTTCATAGTGAAAATAACAGGAGATGAAGGTGGGCAAGAAAGTGGTGGTCAGATTTTGTATGTCTTGTATACTCTACAAAGGCATATACTTTGGACAATGTAACTTAACTAGACTGGACTTTATCCAGTAGGTGATAGGGACCGTTGAAAAGAATTTTATAAAGGAAACCATGGCGTATAAGAATTTTAGAAAGATCATGGTGGCTTCAGTGTGGAGAAGAAAATTGGAAAAAGGGATGAGAAAAGAGCCAGGCAGATAAGAAGGAGCATATGACAAAGGACCAGAATGATAATATAGCTTAGACTTGGAAGATGAGTGGCATTGGGAGTGGGGTGTAGAATGAGAGTAAAGCAGAGAGTTATAATACATTGAATGTAGACTAAGTGGACTGGTGATGGGTAGAATGAAAAGAGTATTTAGCAGAAGATCCATGTGTCTTAAGTGTCCTCTCTTATCATCTTTATTATTAGAAGTACAGTTTATTTAAAAAATAACACAGGAGTTCGAGCGCCACCGTCATTATTCTCATACCATCCGCATTCCTTTTGTAGAATTTTTAAATTCCACCCCAATTTTGGGTTATTTATCTGTCTTAGATTGTGAGCCTGGGAGTTATGTATCTTACTCTTGGCTAGTATTCTTTGTAACATCTCAGGTCATTTCAAATAAATTTTTAGTAAGCAGTTGTTTATTTGAACTAAGTTGAAAAGTTGGTATCTGACTTGACTTTGGGCTTACAGCCAATTAGCATTCTTTAACCTTCTAAGTTGGCTTCTTTGGGGTTGGTTTATGAGAGATGCATAAGCTTTGAGACCTTCTGCTGGAACCATTAGTTCCACAATATGTAATCGAATTTGATTCCATTACTTTGCATCTTTTATCCTTTCTTCCAGTTATATTTTTCCGTAGGTTACCGGCTGTCTTCTCAGCAAATTATCATGCAAATAAGAGTCCTTTGACCTTTCCCCTTACATCAAAAATGTAGTGGATAAACAGGCAAAACAGGGAGATGACAGATGGGGTGAGAGAGAAAATTTGGATAATTCACCTTTTTTATTGTTTCCACAGAGAACTAAAATCTTTCCTTAGATTAAATTCACAATCTCTTCTAGAGGTAGAACATGTTTTATACCTTTAAAAAAAAAAATGTGACTAGTGCATCCTGCAGATATTCCACTTAGTTCCTAATAGAAAAGGGTTATAACAATGGCACAACTCTCTAAGGCTAAGTATTTTAATTCCATATTCTTTAGAGTAACTGATATGACTATTTCAAGGTACATTTTAAGATGTAGCAATATCAGATATATAATAAACTCATCTGGTGATATTTCTCTTTGTAAAAACTGCATACAAAATCTAACATTGGTAATTTTATATGACCCATGTGGGAATAAATTCTGTGTAAGGTCAAATTTGTTCATGTGAAAATATCTTTAATTTATGACTTCTGATTTGAGACATGATTCATATTGGGATTCAGTTCAGAAAAATGCTGTGGATAAAATTTCTTATGTTATAAAATGTTATGTATTTTCTGTTTACGATCAGGAATGCTTGGGTGTAGTTTAATATTCTATGAAGGAATACTGTTTTTTAAATTGAAACTTTGATAAGTTTGAAGTGAACATTTTGATTTATACATTGTTATTGAATGCCCCACTCCGTAAACGTAGAGAAACAGTTGTAGATGTTTACTGTTTGTGCTAAGGAGTGCCCTCCCCGCGGCAAAAAAAAAAAAAAAAACCTACCAAATGATTTAAACATGAAAATCGAAGATTAACATATATTTTCCCACTAGTATCTAGAGATCTACCTAGCTCTTCTGGGTCCACCATTCCCTCAAAAGTTCTCTCGCCTGTTCCTGTTCAGAAATTCAAATCCATGGCGATAACAGGCCATGCAAAGCCTATGTGCATAAAATTTGAATTAATAACTAAAATATTATTTTACTTATTCAAATTTCTGTATTATGATTGGTCTGCTTGATTTTGCTCAATTTATTTAAAATGATTTTTTAAAAAAATTATGAGGTTTATCTAATTTTGGCTATTTCAGTTTAAATTCACAAACTTTCTTCTTCTTCTTCTTTTTTTTTTTTTCCTTGCTTAAATCTTTATCTCTTCTGGTCTGTAGGGAAATGGAAATTTAATAGTCAAAGTGATTTAAATTTTTAATTCAACTGCCATTTCAATGACTTCGTATTTAGCTATAAGTATCTTAATTTTTATTTGCATGCATAGAAGAAATTCTCGATTTTAAATAGAGGGAAAATGCTGCTAATTGTTAATTAAACATCTTTTAAGCAATGGCATTTTCATTTTCAAGTAAATGATTTGTTGAAAAATTTTTCATACTTTAAGACTTTTATTATGCTGCTACTTTTGTAAGACATAAAAATGAGGGCCGGGCGCAGTGGCTCATGCCTGTAATCCCAGCACTTTGGGAGGCCGAGGTGGGCGGATCACCTGAGGTCAGGAGTTTGAGACCAGCCTGACCAATATGATGAAACCCCATCTCTACTAAAAATACAAAAAATTAGCTGGGTGTGAAGGCATGTGCCTCTAATCCCTGCTGCTCAGGAGGCTGAGACAGGAGAATCACTTGAAGCCAGGAGGCGGAGGTTGCAGTGAGCTGAGATCGTGTCAGTGCACTCCAGCCTGGACAACAAGAGCAAAACTCTGTCTCAAAAAAAGAAATAAAAATGAGAAGATTTAAGCATTAGGAGGTTGATAAGTTGTTTCTGAATTTTGAGAATATGTGCTAAACATGCACAGTCAATACCCAGTTAAAAATGGACCTGTTCCAAAAATCACAAGTTTAGTTATTAAAAAATCAGACTGTATACTTTTGATTTGTTTACAGTTTTTTAAATATCAGTATGATTATTTACATAATTCAAAAAGTGAGTTAAAACTGAAATGTGAAAACCTTCACAATAAGGGAATATTAAAAAAAAAAATCCATAAAGTGACCTCTGTCTTTTCTCAGTATTTGATCTTATTCCTTGAACACAGCAGGGGAGGTGGTGGTGGTAGGATGTGTATACGCATGTGTAAATGGTGGGTATACTGTAGCAGTAGCAGAGAGGGAACAGAGATACTAAGCAATTTTAGCAGTGGCAAGGGGAAAGAGCCAAGTGTATCCAACGTTATCAGAGCTGAAACCCCTGTTTGATTTGTTATAACAGATATTCATAAATCGGATGCATCCATATTTATATTTGAGGTATACTTACATGTCCATATTATGACTAGTAACCCGTATGATAATAATGATAACAGTTAATATTTATTAGTGCTTACTGTGCTCTGGGATTTTTTTTTTTTTTTGTAGGCTTGGGGTTTTGCCAGGCTGGCCAGGCTGGTCTCAAATTCATGACCTCAAGTGTTCGCCCACGTTGGCCTCCCCAAGTGCTGAAATTACCGGCATAAGCCACCATGCCTGGCTCTGCCAGGATGTTTTAAGTGTTGTTGTGTGTATTTGTTAACGTATTTACTTCTCACAACCCCAGGAAGTGTTACTAACTCAAGTAAAGAGAGGTTAAATTATTAGCTTGATTTAAATCATGTAGCTAATTTAGGAGATGCCTAAATATTGACTGAGTTTTCTGACTATATGCATATCAGGTATGCATATACCATTACTGTGTTCTACATCTAAATACCTAATTTTCATTATACTTCTGTTTTCTTTGCTTGTGATTAACACCCTTCCGCTTACCTTAAGGAAAATACCTTGATTTCCTTTCCTCAGTTTTTTTTTATTGTGATAAGTGCAATATAATTAATTTTAGATAATATAATATTACTTGCTTAATAAAATCAGTTGTATATAGATATATTTACTAAATTAGTGAATTTTATTTTCTTAGGTAGGCACATAATTATGATTATACCTTTTCCTCAGTGGCCTTGGAATATTTTGGATTTTCATAATTTTCATGTTATACATAGGATGTATCCTTTTAAAGTATATGACCGAAATGCTATACTTTCACATTAGTTTTCTCCTGAAGAAAATTTTATTTATACATTTATTTTCAGGAAAGAGCAAAGCTAAGTTTTAATTAAGAATTACCTTTCATGTTGATTTTTTTTTCCTATGTTTATTGCCTTTTGCTTGGAAATATATTTCGAATTTTCTAATTCAAATTACCAGATGTGCACATTCACAGTACACAGATTACCCAGTAATAATAATAGATAACAGTAATTGATAACTTACGTGTTTGACACTGTTGTAAGTGCGTTATGTGTATGAATTTGTTTATTATTACAGCAGTTCTAGTAGGTAAATTCTGTTATTATCTCAGTTTTCAGATGAGGAAGATTTGAGGCATATAGAGGTTACTTGTTCAAAGTCACATAACCCTCTATTTAGAGAGCCAGTATCCATATCCAGGTGTGTGGACCCACAGAGATACCAAAATATGAACATAATAAATCTTAAATGATGAATTGATCTTTTGCTAAAAGTTAATTTTAAATTTTAAAATACATTTAAAAATTTAAGGTTCAGAGAATTTGCCAACAGTTTTCAGAAAATGTATCAAACCTCTTAATTTTTAAAATGTGTGATCATGAATAACTTTTTTTTAATGACTCAAGTTTTTGAGGAAAAGTATACTTTGAACAGTAAGCTCAAAATAGTAAGTCATTAGGTTTATCAGAGGTAGAGATTTAGGTAAACTTTTTTCTAGTTTTGTGTGTGGATTTAGGTGTGTATATTAAGTTTGCTAAACTATGAGATTTTACTCCACTGTCAAATTCCAATCACAGTATAGCAAATGTACTAAATTTAATTTTAATTTTTCTTTTTTTATAGG
>NW_016828873.1:668281-700460 GCF_001698545.2 Rhinopithecus bieti | reverse complement strand
TTTTTTTTTTTTTTTGTAGGCTTGGGGTTTTGCCAGGCTGGCCAGGCTGGTCTCAAATTCATGACCTCAAGTGTTCGCCCACGTTGGCCTCCCCAAGTGCTGAAATTACCGGCATAAGCCACCATGCCTGGCTCTGCCAGGATGTTTTAAGTGTTGTTGTGTGTATTTGTTAACGTATTTACTTCTCACAACCCCAGGAAGTGTTACTAACTCAAGTAAAGAGAGGTTAAATTATTAGCTTGATTTAAATCATGTAGCTAATTTAGGAGATGCCTAAATATTGACTGAGTTTTCTGACTATATGCATATCAGGTATGCATATACCATTACTGTGTTCTACATCTAAATACCTAATTTTTCATTATACTTCTGTTTTCTTTGCTTGTGATTAACACCCTTCCGCTTACCTTAAGGAAAATACCTTGATTTCCTTTCCTCAGTTTTTTTTTATTGTGATAAGTGCAATATAATTAATTTTTAGATAATATAATATTACTTGCTTAATAAAATCAGTTGTATATAGATATATTTACTAAATTAGTGAATTTTATTTTCTTAGGTAGGCACATAATTATGATTATACCTTTTCCTCAGTGGCCTTGGAATATTTTGGATTTTTCATAATTTTCATGTTATACATAGGATGTATCCTTTTTAAAGTATATGACCGAAATGCTATACTTTCACATTAGTTTTCTCCTGAAGAAAATTTTATTTATACATTTATTTTTCAGGAAAGAGCAAAGCTAAGTTTTTAATTAAGAATTACCTTTCATGTTGATTTTTTTTTCCTATGTTTATTGCCTTTTGCTTGGAAATATATTTCGAATTTTCTAATTCAAATTACCAGATGTGCACATTCACAGTACACAGATTACCCAGTAATAATAATAGATAACAGTAATTGATAACTTACGTGTTTGACACTGTTGTAAGTGCGTTATGTGTATGAATTTGTTTATTATTACAGCAGTTCTAGTAGGTAAATTCTGTTATTATCTCAGTTTTTCAGATGAGGAAGATTTGAGGCATATAGAGGTTACTTGTTCAAAGTCACATAACCCTCTATTTAGAGAGCCAGTATCCATATCCAGGTGTGTGGACCCACAGAGATACCAAAAATATGAACATAATAAATCTTAAATGATGAATTGATCTTTTGCTAAAAGTTAATTTTAAATTTTAAAATACATTTAAAAATTTAAGGTTCAGAGAATTTGCCAACAGTTTTCAGAAAATGTATCAAACCTCTTAATTTTTAAAATGTGTGATCATGAATAACTTTTTTTTAATGACTCAAGTTTTTGAGGAAAAGTATACTTTGAACAGTAAGCTCAAAATAGTAAGTCATTAGGTTTATCAGAGGTAGAGATTTAGGTAAACTTTTTTCTAGTTTTGTGTGTGGATTTAGGTGTGTATATTAAGTTTGCTAAACTATGAGATTTTACTCCACTGTCAAATTCCAATCACAGTATAGCAAATGTACTAAATTTAATTTTAATTTTTCTTTTTTTATAGGAAAATATGAGAGCCACACCCGTGTTCACACAGGTGAGAAGCCCTTTGAGTGTGATATTTGTCACCAACGCTATTCGACAAAGTCTAACCTAACTGTTCACAGAAAGAAGCACAGTAATGAAACAGAATTTCATAAGAAGGAGCACAAGTGCCCTTATTGTAATAAACTTCATGCAAGCAAGAAGACTTTAGCCAAGCATGTTAAGAGGCAAGTATTATCTTGCTTCCATAATATACTTTATTGTGCCTTTTAATTTAAATGTGTAGAAAGCTAAAAACATCTATAAAGTGCTTATCTCCAATTCTTTCATTGGACATTCATTGAGATACAGCATTTGATTATCCTGTTTTCTTTTTTAGGTTTTGGCAAGTATGTCTTCAGAAATATGTAGTTTTTATACTCATAAATTTCTTTCTTTTTTTTTTTTTTTTTTTTGAGGTAGGGTTTCACTTGTCGCCCAGGCTGGAATGCAGTGGTACAATCTCAGCTCATTGCAACCTCTACCTCCTGGGTTCAATCAGTCCTCCCATTTCAGCCTCCTGAGTAGCTGGAACTACATGCACGCACCATGCCCAGATAATTTTTATATTTTTTGTAGAGACTGGGTTTCACTTTATTGCTCAGGCTGGTCTCAAACTCCTAGGCTCAAGTGATCTGCCTGCTTTGACCTCCCAAAGTGCTGGGATTACAGGTGTGAGCCACCACGCCTGGCCAAGAAATTTATTCTTATACTCAACATTGTGTTTAATGTGTAACAGTTTGTGAGATAAAGAATATTTAATAGAATATTATATATTTAACTCTAAAAATTAAATTTACTGAAATCTGGACTAAAAGAAAATCAGACATATTACATTGCAGTTTATGTATAAAGAACTAGGTTCCTGAATGTATTTAAAAGATGATTATACTTTTATTTCATTATTTCTGCATAAACATAGGTATACATATACATTTATTAAAATGATAATGATACCTTCTTAAAGAGCTCACCTGTGCTTACTTGTCTCATTATGAAAGGAATCAGTACTTGATCCTGGTAATTACTGTCAACATATTCACATGGAATATTGCTTTAACTAATATAACCTTTTCCTAATAACCCTTTTCTTTTCCTCTGACAGATTTCATCCAGAAAATGCACAAGAATTTATTTCCATTAAGAAGACTAAGAGTGAAAGTTGGAAATGTGATGTAAGAGTT
Source organism: Rhinopithecus bieti (assembly GCF_001698545.2). Taxonomy (NCBI): domain Eukaryota; kingdom Metazoa; phylum Chordata; class Mammalia; order Primates; family Cercopithecidae; genus Rhinopithecus; species Rhinopithecus bieti. The sequence continues at coordinate 697,738 of NW_016828873.1, read as the reverse complement.
TTTAATTAAAACAAATTAGAAAACCAAAGTAAATGAAATGTCTTTTGGGGAAGTAAAGTAATTAGGTTTTAAAGTAATGTGACTTAGCTTATCTCACTTTTAGAATTTTGCTTTTATATAAAATTATTCTAATATATTTTGTAAATTAAGCCTGGTATAGGTTAGTTTTTAGATGATGGAACTAAGAAGTGGAAATCCTAGTTTTTATTTTCATTGTAATCACCATACCATGTATTTATGGTTGTGTATGTAAACTGTGACATTACTGTTGCACAGAATATAAAATGTTAGACTTTCTCCCCCATTTCTGGGTATGTGTTGTTAACATAATAAACTATCTCAAAACTCAGTGGCCTTAAATAAGTATTTTGATATGTCTCACCCTTTTGTGTGTTAGGAATCCACATTTGGGGCAGGGATTTGCTAGGTTAATTCTTCTGTTCCACTTGTTGTCAACTGAAGTCACTCAGCAGTTTTCAGCTAGTGCATGGTCTGGTCTGGGGACACTTCCAAAGCGGCTCACTCAAGGCCGGATATGGTGGCTAACGCCTGTAATCCCAGCACTTTGGGAGGCCCAGGCTAGTAGATCACCTAAGGTCAGGAGTTTGAGACCAATCTGGCCAACATGGCAAAACCCCATCTCTACTTAAAAAAATAAAAACAATTTAAAAAATAAACATTAGCTAGACATGGTGGCACATGCCTGTAATCCCAGTTGCTTGAGAGACTGAGGCAAGAGAATCACTTGAACTCGGGAGGTGGAGGTTGCAGTGAGCTGAGATCACACCACTGTACTCCAGCCTGGGTGACAGAGCCAGACTGTCAAACAAAACAAAGTGGCCCACCCATGTGACAGGTAACTTGGTGTTTGTTCCTGGCTAGAATCTCAGCAAGGACTGTTTACCAGGAACCTTAGTTCTTCTCTACTTTGGTCTTTTCTTGAGGCTTCTTGAGCTTCTTTCTATCATAGCAGCTAAGTTCCAAGAGTGAGTAAGTGTTCCAAGAAACCTAGATAAAAACTATTAGACTTTATGGCATAGCCTCAGAAGTCTCTGAAAATCACTTCTACCACATTTTGTTGGCCAAACAAATCACTCTAACCTGGGTATATTTAAAGAGAAGGGAATTAGATTCCATTTTTTTTTTGAGACAGAGTCTCGCTCTGCCACCCAGGCTGGAGTGCAGTGGCCGGATCTCAGCTCACTGCAAGCTCCGCCTCCCGGGTTTACGCCATTCTCCTGCCTCAGCCTCCCGAGTAGCTGGGACTACTACAGCGCCCGCTACCTCGCCTGGCTAGTTTTTTCTATTCTTTTAGTAGAGACGAGGTTTCACCGTGTTAGCCAGGATGGTCTCGATCTCCTGACCTCGTGATCCGCCCGTCTCGGCCTCCCAAAGTGCTGGGATTACAGGCTTGAGCCACCGTGCCTGGCCGATTCCATTTTTCAATAGGAGGAGTACCATTGTACTTACGGACATCTTTATTCTACAGTACCTCTAAGTATTTTTTCAGTATTTACATTAATCTTTTTTTTTTTTTTTCTTTTTTGAGTTGGAATCTTGCTTTGTCACCCAGGCTGGAGTGCAGTGGCGTGATCTTGACTCACTGCAGCCTCCTCCTCCTGGGTTCAAGTGATTCTTGTGCCTCAGCCTCCCCAGTAGCTAGGACTACAGGTGCACACCACCACGCCCAGCTAATTTTTATATTTTTAGTGATGGGGTTTCACCAGGTTGGCCAGGCTGATCTTGAACTCCTGACCCCAAGTGATCCACCCGTCTCGGCCTCCCAAAGTGCTTCCCGGGATTACACGTGTGAACTGCTGTGCCCAGCCTAGGTGAATCTTTTTTAAAGGCAACGCTAGCTGTTACTTTTGCCTTCTTTAATCCAAGATTCAATTTATATATACAGCAAAATTCTCACAATTTCTCTGATTTCAGCTTCTAGAAATTGAAGTTAATTATTAATTACAATATTTGAGTCTGCATAAGATAGTGTCTTCCCCTTACTAAGTTTCATCATTCTTGGCTATAAAACATTAATAATAATGCCAATTGCATCTATCTCACAGGATTATTGTGAGAATTAAGAGAAATAATCCATGAATTACTTAGCATTGTGCTTGGTGTATATAGTATGTGCTATGTCATTATTGTTGGTGCTCTTACTATAGCAGCCTACCTCTCTTAAAAAACCTGATGAATGTCAAATTTTTAAAGACTGACCACTTCAAGAGATACACTTTAAAATACTTTTCTGTGGCTTCTTATTCAGATTTTATTCAAATATACGGCAACACTGAAAAAAAAAAAGAACCTTTTATTCCTGAGATATAAATGACTAAAAAATAATATATTTCATGGATTTAGAAATTCTGACTAGAATTAAGATAGTATGATTATTCTATATCCCTACCAGAAATGTAAAGAGTTGAAATTCAGCTACCTTTAGTACTAATTTAAAATCATTCCTTACTTCCTCTAGAGCATTTTTTTCTGCACAATTAGAATTTAGGTTTACTTTTTGTAAGTTTACTATTGGGAGAAAAGTCTGTTTATTGAATTTACCTGTTTTTTTTTTTCTCATTACAAGCTTAGTATTACAATTTTTAATTCAGGTTCTCTTAACATTTTATTTGCATTTTAATTTAGATTTGTAAGAAATCTTTTACTCGAAGACCGCACTTGGAGGAACATATGATTCTACATTCTCAAGATAAACCTTTTAAGTGTACCTATTGTGAAGAACATTTTAAATCACGGTTTGCTCGGTTAAAGCATCAAGAAAAGTTCCATCTGGGTAAGCAAGTTACTTTTTCTTAAGGCAGCCATGACAATTTTAATTATCACATCATGTTGGAGGAGGCGTCTATAGCTGAATTACTCTTTTTCTTCTAAAAGACTTTTTAAGAGCGGTTTTAGGTTCACAGCAAAATTGAGAGGAAGGAATAGATAGTTCCCATATACCCTCTGCCTCCATATATGCACAGCCTCCCCCATTATCAGCAGTTCTTCACCAGAGTGGTACATTTGTTACAATCGAAGAACCTACATTGACACATCATAATCACCCAAAGACTCTAGTATGGACTAGGGTTCACTCTCAGTATTGTATATTCTGTTGTTTTAAACAAATCTATAATGACATATATCAATATAGTATCATACAGAATAGTTTCACTGCCCCGAAATTTCCCTGTGCTTCTCCATTTGTCTCCCACACCAACCCCTGGCAACCACTGACCTTTGTACTTTATTGGATAGTTCATTCTTTTTAGATACCTCATCTACTACTTGATGATCTTTTTACTGTCTCCATAGTTTTACCTTTTCCAGAATATCATATGGTTGGAATCATACACTGTGTTGAGTTTTCAGGTTGGCTTCTTCCACTTAGTATAGTGCTAAATGATACAATTGGCACTCCATATCTATGAATTCCATGTCTGTGGATTCAACCAACTGTGGATCGGAGTTATTAAAAAAGAAATAACAAAACATAACAATACAACAATAAAAAAATACACACTTTAAAATATAGTATAACAGTGATTTACATCACACTTCCATCGTATTAGTATTAAGTAATCAAGAGATGATTTAAAGTGTATGGTAGGATGTGCATAGTTTGCATGTAAATACTACACCACCTTATATAACGGAATGGAGCATCCATGGATTTTGGTATCCCGGGCCATCCTGGAACCAGTCCCTCACGGATACCTAGGGAGGACTTGATTCCATTGTCTGGATATACCACAGTTTATCCATTCACCCACTGAAAGATATCTTGGTTGCTTCCAAGTTTTGGCAGTTATAAATAAAATTGCTGTAAACATCTATATGTAGGCTTTTTTGAAGACTTAGGTTTTCAATTGCTTTGGTTAAATACCTAGGAGAACAAGGGCTGGATCAGATGGTAAAAATATAATTAGTTTATAAGAAACTGTCAAATTGTCTTCCAAAGTAGCTGTATCATTTTGCATTCCCATGAGAATGTCTGTCACTTCATGTTCTTGCCAGCATTTGCTGCTTTCTGTGTTCCAAATTTTGGCCATTGTAATAGGTTTGTAATGGTATCTCATTGCATTAATTTGCATTTTCCTGATGGCATATAATGTGGAGCATCGTTTCATATGTTTATTTACATCTATATATCTTCTTTGGTGTGGTGTCTGTTAGTTCTTTGGCCCAATTTTTTTTTTTTTTTTTTTTTTTGAGACAGAATCTTGCTCTGTCGCCCAGGCTGGAGTGTAATGGTGCAATCCTGGCTCACTGCAACCTCCACCTCCTGGGTTCAAGTGATTCTCCTGCCTCAGCCTCCAGAGTAGCTGGGATTACAGGTGCCAGCCACCACGCCCAGCTAAGTTTTTTGTATTTTTAATAGAGACGGGGTTTCACCAGGTTACCCAGACTGGTCTCAAACTCCTGACCTCAGGTGATCCACCTGCCTCGGCCTCCCAAAGTGCTGGGATTACAGGCGTGAGCCACCACGCCCAGCTGGCCCATTTTTTCATCAAGTTGTTTACTTATTGTTGAGTTTTGAGAGTTCTTTGTATGTTTTGGATAACACTTACCAGATATTTCTTTTCAAGTATTTCCTTTCAATCTGTGAATTTTCATCATCTTGACAATTTCTGTGACAGAGGAAAATTTTAATTTTAATTAAGTCCAATTTATCTATTGTTTCTTTCATGGATTGTGCAAAGTTATTGCAAAACCTAAGGTCATCTACATTTTTGTGATCCATTTTGAGTTTACTTTTGCAAAGGATGTAAAGTCTATGTCTAGATTCTTTTTTTTTTTTTGGTCTGGATATCCATTTGCACTAGGACCATTTCTTAAAAAGACTGTCTTTGCTGTATTGTATTGGTTTTGCTTCTTTGTGAAAGATTAGTTGACCATATTTATGTAGGTCTGTTTCTGGGCTCTGTGTTCTGTTCTATTGATCTATTTTTTTATTTTTTATTTTTGCCAATAATATACTGTCTTGATTACTGTAACTTTATAGTAAGTTTTAAAGCCAAGTAGTGTCAGCCCTCCAACCTTACTCTTCTCCTTCAATGTTGTGTTGGCTCTTCTGGATCTTTTGCCTTTCCATATTAACTTTAGAATCAGTTTGTTGATATCTACAAAATGACTTTCTGGGATTTTGATTGGGATTGCATTGAATGTATAAGTTGAGTCTTTCCATGAACATGGGATATCTTTTCACGTGTTTAGTTTTTCTTTGATTTCTTTCATCTGAGTTTTGTAGTTTTCTCATATAGATCTTGTACTTATGTTGTTAGATTTATTCCTAAATGTTTCATTTTGGGGGATTGTTGAACTACTATTGCTGACCCTTGAGTATTGACTTAGGCAAAGAGAGTCATATAAATTGGAAGGAGTACTGTATATGTCACAGTTCTTGGAGATGTGTAAATGTGTTTTTTTGTGTGTTGGGTTTTTTTTTTGTTGTTCCTTTTTTTGGTGACAAATGTGCCAGTGGGCATAAGCTGTGCATTTATTCATAGTTGACGTTGCATAGGTTTGTGAGTGCTTAGGATGAGACATTCTTATTTTGGAAAAATATAATTTTTCAAGGAGTAGAATAAACTTAATATATTTGGAATTCACTATAGTATTTAATGAAATACCTCCCTAATGCCTACGGCCAAGGTGGAGAATTGTGGTCTAGATAGCAGTATACTTTGGTAAATTTATGACTGTTAATCCCACTAATGAATTTTGTCATTACAGGTAGAGGCCCTCTCCGTGTTCAATTCATTACTTTTGTTAACAACTTAAGTAAAAATATACATTTCATTGCTTATGAAATGTATAGATGTCATAAAGCTGGCAAGGATATTTAATATACTAGAAAATAAACATATTTTAAAAATCTGTATGTTATACAATAGGTCAAAACAAATTACATTAAAGTTAATTAAGAATAAATACAAAGCTAGGTTGCATGCAGTGACTCATGCCTGTAATGCCAGCACTTTGGGAGGCTGAAGCTGGCAGATCACCTGAGGTCGGGAGTTCGAAACTAGCCTGACCAACATGGAGAAACCTTGACTCTACTAAAAATACAAAATTAGCTGGTCATGGTGGCAGATGCCTGTAATACCAGCTACTCAGGAGGCTGAGGCAGGAGAATCTCTTGAACCCAGGAGGCAGAGGTTGCGGTGAGCCAAGATCACACTATTGCACTCCAGCCTGGGCAACAAGAGCGAAATTCTGTCTCAAAAATAAATTAAATAAATAAATAAATAAATAAAAAATAAATAAATGAAAGTTGTAAACTTAAGGGAGTGATCTTTTAGTCATTAAGTCTTTAAGAAGTATAAAATAGTTTATCATCCAAAGTACTTACTTTACAGACGATCATAAAGGCAGAGGCTTTTTGGACACAGTGTGAACCAATAATGTGATATGATTTACAAAACCAATGTAGTTTTAAACTATATTAATAAAAGTCTATTTTTCAGAATTAGGGAAATAATAGTCTGATTTTGAATCGATCTGGAAAATTGCATTCATTTCTGTATACCACATTTAAGATGGATATTGACAAATATATATTTTAGAGATGGGTAATTTTGGTGATGTAGAGTCTTGAAATCATATCATGTGAAAAACATGGTCCTTGAAATATTTTATCCGGGAAAGGAAGATAGAGCAGCTGTCTTCAAATACTTTCAAGGCACTATTGTGCAACAAGGGAGTCTTAATCTTTGTGAGTTTAGTATGTAAGACTAGTATATGCTGGAAGATTATTTACCTGAAGCTTAATCTCTCCAAATTGCCTTTACTAAGTTGTTTCCTTTCACAGTATTCAGTTTCAGCATTTCTAAGAAGCCATCATGTAGAAACAGTTTTTATAGTTACCAAACTGTAGTTGACATGTTCTTGATTCTGTTTCATGGGAGAAATTTCTTTAGTTTAGTTCCAAAAAAAGTAGTTTGTATTGGAGAATTGGTGCACTTCTTTCTTTTAGATATGAAAATTTTTAGGTAATCTTTTTGGTCCCACCTTGTAGAAACATCAGAGGGAAATATAATAATTTTTTAAGTGTTGGAACTTACAAACTAACTTGTCTTATACAATAGTTACTTTCTCATCAGTGAAATTATACAAGTATACAAGCATATGCTGAACTTACCTTACTAGCTGTTAGAGTTGTTGAAGAGGGCATTCTTTAGAAGTGGTTGAACTAGAAGATTTTTATGACTTGTTAAGAGATTCTTCTATCATGCTGCAGCATACCAATAATGAGAGGTGTTCCAGAAATGTTAGTCAGAAAGGCTTAGCTAACCTACTGTCTAATATTTATGGCAGAAAATACACAAGGAAAGTACATTCAACATTCAAAATAGTAAATATTTATGGAACAACTGCTAACTGTATGATCAGCTCAGTGTTAGAACCTGGGGATACTATTTCTGCCAAATTAAATTATAGTGCAATAGGTAATCTAACCAATAAATAAATCATTACATTTTAGTACTGTGTACACACGAATATTTTACAACTGATTAGGTAATTTGTATGATTTTTAATAAGAGTTGACATTTACTGGGTTAAGTTGACATTTACTAGAAGAAAAAGTTTAGTAAGTGTGGCATGATGTGGAAGTGGAAGTAGAAGACTTTCTAGCCAGGCTTGTTTTCTGAGTCTGACTTAGCCACTTACTATGTGATCTGGAACAGCCTCTCAGACTTCCAACTTCCTCTTTTGTTAAAATGAAGTTAATACGTACTTCTTAGATACTATTGTGAGGATTAAATGAGTTACTGTGTAAGTGCCAAATGTAGAGCCAGGCATAGTTTTCATTCTCTTTCTCTGAATATGTTGTCATTTCTAGTATTATAGTTTTCAGTCTTTCCAAGACCTTTGAGAAATATGGCTTGTGACATAGTAGCTTTGCATTTTGGGCCACTATTATTTCAGAAAATAAACCGCATAGAGTATTGTTATGAGTATTTTCTGTGTTTGTGTGTGTGTACATATGTTTACATATGTATGTATACATGCAAATATAAAAGACACAAAGCAATATTATATATATAGAGAGAGAGAGCTTCTTCTTTTGCATTCCATCTCTATGCTTCTGTTCCCTTGAATCACTGTATACTTTAGATAAGTGCATCATGCAATTTGGTGTATATCACTTGGAGACCTTATTAAAACGAATTTTCCAGAGTGTCTGATTGAGATAGTTCTAGAGTATGGCACCAAATTTGTATTTGCATTTGGAACTTGTACAATTTGCATTTTGTACAAGTTCCCAGGTAGTGCTGGTGCAAATGATCTAGATATCACATTTTGATAACTACTGCTTTAGGTTATTCAAAGCAATACTCATTCTGTCTACATTAGGAATATATATTCTGTTAAATCAAGGGGAAAGATATGTAAGTAATGCAATCTGAACAGTTAAAGGAGAAGAATTTTTAATATATATGAATATATATGTGTAAAAGTTGTAGTTTGGCTTTTAAAAGTCAGATCTTGGCCAGGCATGGTGACTCACGTCTGTAATCCCAGCACTTTAGGAGACAGAGGTGGGAGGATCACTTGAGCCCAGGAGTTTGAGACCAGCCTGGGCAACCTAGTGAGATGTCATCTATAAAAATAAATAAATAAATAAAAGAGGAGAGGCTGAAGTGGAAGGACTGCTTGAGCCCGGGAGGTTGTTTAAATAGGTTTAGCTGCATGCAAAACTGGATATCCAGTGTAGCAAAAAAATGTAGTTGTTGTTTTCTTTGAAGAATCCCCATAAGTAACTGAACATTAAAGAGAATGCTTCATTTCTTCCTTTGCCCAGCTGAAACCTCCAGCTATACATATAGTCGTATTTTATTAAAAGTTTTACTAGTAGATATCTCATTCTTTGACTAACCACATATTTTGCATAATAACCTTATTTTGGCACTTGTATTTACTTCATCTTTATTTTTCAGCTATGCAAATACTGACTTTCCTTTTCTCAATGTCTTAGAGCCTTTTTTTGGTTCCGAAGAAGTGGAGAGATTTTTCATAATACTTAACACAGTGCTTGATGTGAATTAAGAATCAATAAATACTTGTTGAATGAGTTAATAAATTAGTAAAATATTTAGAGCCATGAAAAATGAAATGTTAGAGATTTTAAATGAGAATACGTTAAAGATACTAATGTGTAAAACACATGGAAATTTACCCAGAGCTAGTGTGGCTACCAAGCAATTTTGCTTATAGTTATGTTTCTGAATTTCAGTGTCTTAATTCTGTTTTCTTTCTATTGTGCTATTATGATTAATTCATTAGAATTCTTTCTTCAGTTTGTCCTTGCATATACTGAGACGTCTTTTTGCAAATATATAGCTTCTGTATTTACTAAACTTCTTTTTTATGCATTCTTTGTCCTTCTTAGATTTTGTCAGTCAGTAGAACACTGTTTTGTCTCCAGTTGTTTATTTGGCAAAATCATAGTGAAATTCCAAATCCAACTAATGTCAGTATTACTATGAGAGGCCTGGGCTTAATTTTGTACCACCAAATAGAAATATTTCCAAACTATAAACTCTCTTAAGTACTCCATTTGTTCTTTCAAAGTTTTTTATTACCCACTTTCCCAAAAACTTTAGTATGCAGCCATTTCTACTTTGTTCCAGTCTGATTTCAAACAAGGAATTGGCCATTTCAATTTGTTAACTCATTAGTTTGTTCAACATTTATTCTGTCTGTTAGATGCTGAGCCCTATACTTGGTTGTAGGGATATGGAAATGTTATTCTAGGAATAAACAACCTAGAAGAGAAATTGCAGTGTATTATGACATATGTGCCAACAGGATAGGCATGAACTTACAGCATACCTATTAAATTTAACTTAGTATCTCCTCTTTAAACTTTAAATGCACACTCTTTTTTCCTTTTTAGGTCCTTTTCCATGTGATATATGTGGTCGCCAGTTTAATGACACTGGAAATTTGAAACGTCATATAGAATGTACTCATGGTGGAAAGAGAAAATGGACTTGCTTTATCTGTGGAAAATCAGTACGAGAAAGGTGAAGAATTATCTGCACACCCAGAAACATCCTAGTACTATCAGTGAATATGATTTATAAGAGTTAGGGCAACGTAAGACACAACATGCATGAATTGTGCTTTAGTTTGAAATATAAGGAAAAAAGGAATTACACAAATGTTATGGAAGATGATATGGAATCAAGATTTGCAGATTTTAGATGGATGATTTAATGTACATATTTTATTTCTTTCTGAAACCCCACTAAAACTAGATTAATGGTTTTGTTTGTTTTTTAAAAGAATAAGCTGCAAAGATAGGGACAACAGAAATGTAACAAGAATGACACAGGTTTGGAAGCTATAAAACAGATGGATCAGTGGCAATTGACTTAGCAGATCTAAGAAAGACAAACCCCAAAGTGGAAATGCAGAAATGTGAGAACATAGTTTACATCACAGAATCTGTGGCAGTATTAGGTACCTCGGANTGAAACGTCATATAGAATGTACTCATGGTGGAAAGAGAAAATGGACTTGCTTTATCTGTGGAAAATCAGTACGAGAAAGGTGAAGAATTATCTGCACACCCAGAAACATCCTAGTACTATCAGTGAATATGATTTATAAGAGTTAGGGCAACGTAAGACACAACATGCATGAATTGTGCTTTAGTTTGAAATATAAGGAAAAAAGGAATTACACAAATGTTATGGAAGATGATATGGAATCAAGATTTGCAGATTTTAGATGGATGATTTAATGTACATATTTTATTTCTTTCTGAAACCCCACTAAAACTAGATTAATGGTTTTTGTTTGTTTTTTAAAAAGAATAAGCTGCAAAGATAGGGACAACAGAAATGTAACAAGAATGACACAGGTTTGGAAGCTATAAAACAGATGGATCAGTGGCAATTGACTTAGCAGATCTAAGAAAGACAAACCCCAAAGTGGAAATGCAGAAATGTGAGAACATAGTTTACATCACAGAATCTGTGGCAGTATTAGGTACCTCGGAATTGGGTTGAAGGAGAGGCAGAACAAGGAGCACTAGATTAAAAACTTTAGAAGTTTTAGAACTAGTATCATTGGATTCTTTTTTTTTTTTTGAGACGGAGTCTGGCTCTGTCGCCCAGGCTGGAGTGCAGTGGCCAGATCTCAGCTCACTGCAAGCTCCGCCTTCCGGGCTCATGCCATTCTCCTGCCTCAGCCTCCCGAGTAGCTGGGACTACAGGCGCCCTCCACCTCGCCCGGCTAGTTTTTTTTTTGTATTTTTTTAGTAGAGACGGGGTTTCACCGTGTTTGCCAGAGTGGTCTCGATCTCCTGACCTCGTGATCCGCCCGTCTCGGCCTCCCAAAGTGCTGGGATTACAGGCTTGAGCCACCGTGCCCGGCCTATCATTGGATTCTTTTCCACCATCTACTCATGCCATTGCTACTAGACACCTGTCCCTCTCCCAAGAGTATTGCTAGACCAAAGTATGCCACATACCTACATGATGGCATATATTGTGCATGCTGAAAGCAGTGATCCTCAGGCCTTATCTCTGCAAATATCTTGGCTTTTAGATTTTATTCTCTAGGCAGCAGATCCAAAGTCTGTTTCCTGAAAATCTGAGCACCTAAGGGCAAATGTATTCCCTAACAAGTAGTACATCCAGATCACCTACAGTGAAGGCTAAGTTATCAAGACCATCTATGTCCTTTGCCCTTCTCATCAACTTTTTAGCCTATCATACTTAATCAAGAGCAGATAGTCAAGGATCATGATATATAAGAGGAAAACTTTTAACATAGAAAATAGATTCCAACACAGAGAAACAGAAAAAAAAAAGTTTAAGGAAAAACATTATTAAGGAAGAAGAAAATTTCAAAAGAAGCAAACAATTACTTTTTTGTCTCAGTTGAAGATACAGAATCCATTAAATGAGAAAAGCATGATATATAAAAGGATCACTCAAGGAATAATTTAGAGCTCTTAGAAATTCAAAGCATGATGGCCAAAGTATAGACTCAACGGGAGGGTTAAAGGACAAAAAGTAGAGCAAAAGCCAGCAATATAAAATAAGGCCTAGAACACTAGAGGATCAGGCAAGTCTAGCATCTGAAAAATAGGAGTTTTAGAAAGAAATAACAGAGAAAATAGAGGGGGGAAATCACCATTGAAATAATTCAAGATGATTTCCAGAACTGAAAGGTATGAGTTTGCCAGATAGAAATGACACATCATATGCTTAGATGAAAATAGACCTGTACCAAGGTACATCACTATGATATTTCAGACATGGGGAACAAAGGGAAGGTTTTCTGTGCTTCTAGAGAGGGAGAAAAGTCACATACATTGATTAGAACTACTTGGACTTTCTTAGAAACATCAACACTAGAAGTAGGACCATAAAGTAGTGCCTGTAAAATTCTAAATGAAAATAATCTCCAGCCTAGAGCTCTGTTCTCAACTAACCAATAAAATCTCAAGATAGAATAAATATATTTTCATGGTGCCAAAAAATAAGCTTTTAATGTACTCTTTCTCATAAAGCTACTGGGTGTGCTCCACCATTTGGGTGTGCTCCGCCAAAATGAGGGAATAAACTCATAAACAGGAAGACAAGGGAAATAGCTATGACATGGGAGAGAAGCAAAGACAGAACACAGGAGGATGGTGAAAGAAGATCCCAGTATGTCAGATGTACAGCATATGTAATGGGTGGACCATACTGTTAGTAGTATGACCCAAGACATGATGGGGATTATTGCCACTGTCCCTGCTAGCATGTTTCTTCTTTTAACTAGGGAACAGAATGCTAGAAAGGTCTGATTTCTTACCTGTACTGTGCCTCTGTCTAGTACCTCTGTGTGCTAATGAGGTTCCTACTCTTATACTTTATGCCCTTTACCTTGATTTAACTGAGGATACTCATTTCATAGAAATGTCTTTTTTCGAGCTCTCCATCAGAATTAGAGGTAGGTCATGGTAAGCTTAGAACGAAAATATATAGAGCAGCCTACTTATTTTGACTCTATTTCTGCCAGACTTTCAGTAGCTGGTCTATTCTAGCTCTGCTAGATACTCCAAGTATGGTGAAACCTTTGTTTTCCAGTACTTTTCATCACTTTAATTACTGACATGCCAGAAGGAGCTAGACTCTGATCTGGAGATCCTGTTCGTACTATCTTCTAGGCCCTTTATCTAATAGTGGCAATATTGTTAGGTTTGTGCTTGTTACTCAGGTTTTCAAAAGCATATGATATCTTGTTTAGTTTTTTATTCTTTATATATATATATATTATTTCTGAGGGGGGTGGTAAGGAGGATGAGATCAGGGAGGAGTAGGGGTAGACATTCTAAGGTACTAGTAATGTTCCTACTCTGCATATAAGTGTTTACTATTCTTTAAACAGTACTTATAAATTTTTTACACTCTGCAGTATATAAGAGTTTTATAATTAAAAAATGAGAAATGACATTTTCTTAAAATAGCAGATACTATGGTCAAATAGGAAAATCAGTGTACTATATGAAAACATTTACACATTGATAAATTATAAAGTTCATTATATATATTATACATTCATTTTCCCCTTAAAGATCTTTCTGTAAAAGAAAAGCAAACAAGGCAAAACAAGAATCCCAAAGATAACCTTTCTATCTTTTACTACAACTATTTAATAGGTAGAGATCTGGGAATATCTTTAGGGATATTTTCCACAAAGCTGGGTATAGCTACAGACTGTCATATTGGTGGACCTTGTAGAAGAGCACCATCTACTGGCAAAACTCCACTTTTATTTCAGATTCATCCTTTAAACTTACTAGGTATGAGATTGAAAGAAAAACCAAGTACAGTCATGCGCTGCTTAATGATAGGGCTATGTTCGGAGAAAAGCATTGTTAAGCAGTTTTGTCATCACGCAAATATAGAGTGTACTTACGCAAACCTAGATGGTATAGCCTACTACACATGTAGGCTATGTGGTTTAGCCAGCCTATTGCTCCCAGGCTACAAACCTGTATAGCATGTTACTGTACTGAATATTGTAGACAATTGTAACACAGTGGTAAGTATTGATATATTTAAACATACTTAAGCATAGAAAAAGCACTGTAAAAATGGTATAAAATATAAAAAAGAATATATGTATTTGTGTAGGTACCGATCATGAGTGGAGCTTGCAGGACCAGCAGTTTCTCTAGGGGAGTCAGTGAGTGAGTGGTGAGTGAATGTGAAGGCCTCAGGCATTACTGTACACTAATGTAGACTTTATAAACACTGTACATTTAGGTTTCACTAAATGTATTAAAATTTCTTTCCCTCAAATTAACAGCAGCTTACTGTAACGTTTTTATTTTATAAACTTTTGATTTTTTCAACTTTCTTATTTATAGTAACACTTAGCTTAAAACACAATTGTACAGCTGCATAAAGATATTTTATTTTATATAAGCTTTTCTGTATTTAAAATTTTTTTTGTTTTACTTTTAAATTTTTTTGATTAAAACAAAAGACACAAACACAAACATTAGTCTAGGCCTACACAGGGTCAGGATTGTCAATATTACTGTCTTCTACCTGCACATCTTGTCCCACTGGAAGGTCTTCAGGAGCAGTACATGCATGGAGCTGTCATGTCCTATGGTAACAATGCCTTCTTAGAGAATATCTCTTGAAGGACTTGCCTGAGGCTGTTTGACAGTTAGCTTTCTTTTTTTTTTAATTAGTAGAAGAAGTACACTCTAAATAATGATAAAAAGTATAGTAAATACATACCAGTAACATAGTCGCTTATCATTATCAAGAATTATGGGCCGGGCGCGGTGGCTCAAGCCTGTAATCACAGCACTTTGGGAGGCCGAGAAGGGCGGATCACAAGGTCAGGAGATCGAGGACCATCCTGCTAACACGGTGAAACCCGTCTCTTACTAAAAAAATACAAAAAAAAAAACAAAAAAAAAAAAAAAAAAAAAAAAAAAAACTAGCCGGGCGAAGGTGGCGGGACGCCTGTTTAGTCCGCAGCTACTCGGGAGGCTGAGAGCAGAGAGAAATGGCGGGAACTCGGGAGGCGGAGTTGCAGTGAGCTGGAGATCCGGCCACGTGCCACTCCAGCCTGGGCGACAGAGCAAGAAGGACTCGCCTCCAAAAAAAAAAAAAAAAAAAACGAATTATGTACTGGACACAATCTTGTATTTGCTATACTTACATGTAATTGGCAAATGTAGTAGGTTTGGTCTACAACAGCATCACACAAACATGTGAGAACGTTATTTGTGCTATGATGCCACTAGGTTATAGAAATTTGTGTAGCCCGTTGTAACTTATGGGGAAAACCCCAAAAAAAAACATTTTTATGTGGTCTGTTCATTGGATTGAAATGTCATCTATGGCAGTACATGACGCGTGTAGTAGTGGATGCGTATGATAGTCTAATAAGCTGCGAGGTCCAGGTCATTATTTTCATTTTGCTTTATTTTCCCTATAAAATAACTTTGTCCTTTATTACTCAGCCGACTCTTAGAATATGTGGGGAAGCTCTGAAGGTTAGAACTGTAGGAATTTGCTTGATGATGTTACTTTGAGGCAGTAATGGTTTCATTAGTAAGCCCATCCAGGGCCAGTGGGGCTGGAAGGACTTAGAAACAGCAATTAATTATATTCTGATATATAGGTTCCTTTTTACACATCAGCACCTGGAAATTAGAAATCTATTACAACATTTTTATTTACTTTACAACATTTTTTCAACAAATTACAAAGGCACATATTTGGTAAGGACAATAGTACTGAATTAACACTGGATTACTTCAATATTATTAAGGCCCTCTTCTATCAAAATTCAGATCAATTTAATTCAGTGTCCATAATGAGCATTTTAAAATTATATTTCTTGAAAGCTTACTTTTAGTTGTTATAATTAAATCTCTGGAGGCAAAACCAAATGGCAGATGAGGCTGAAGTATTTTTGTGTTTTTAAAGGAGAGAGAGCTAAAACAAGCAGTGTTTGTGTATACTAGTGAGAATATAAAGGACAAAATTATTATTAGGAGAAAGAGGAGAGATTGTTCATAATATCAGTTTGCTTGAAACCTTTCTAGTAAGTTTTCCACAAATCCTATTTACTGGTATACAATTGGCATTTTAAAAAATCTTTGGAATATACATATTTTAATGCAGAACTACTTTGAAAGAAACATTTCGAGGAATCCATAGTGGAGAAAAGCCGTCACCCTTTGTATATTGTGGGAAGTTTCGTCATGGAAGTTCATGATAGGTAAGTAAAACCATTTTTTCTCCCTTTATTTAAGTAAGATGGAAATTATATCTTATTTTGTTCTATTTTCTATTACTTTGTTGAATTGAAACATTCATTAGTCCTTATGATATGCAAGGTTGTGCAGAAACTTCTGTTGGATTTTTTTTACTAAACTTTTATTACCTTTATTCTGTCGGTATAAAATATTATTAAATATTTTCTCACACCAAGTTTGCAGAAGGCTTACTAAGGCATTATTTAAAATATTTATTTCAATTACTTTCTCTGACATGGAAAATTCAGGTTTAAAACTTAGGCCATTTCTCCACTCTCTTACTATCAAAGAATATTTTAATATAAAAGTAAGGCAAAATAAAAAACTTCCCATCATGCTCATTTCAAAAGTCTTTTGTTTGCATTAATAGTGATTATAACTTATTTAGTTGTTTTTATGGTGAATCCTTTGACCATATTTGCAGTTTATGAAAAGTGTTTTCTAAATAAATAAATAATGTAACTAATTCTGAAATGTGTGTACAATTTTAATTTTTATAACAATGTCTTATATATAAGGGCTTTAATGTATACACCTTCATTTTTGTTTATCTTGTTTTAGTCTTAATTCGAATACTTCTGCCTTTAGAGGTAGTCTAGTCAGTTGGTCTTGGTAAAATCAACACTTATTTGTGGCCAATTTGCAACGGGATAAGCTATTCCTTTCTTAGAATATGTAGAGAGATGGAGTGTTCCAGAGATAAAATTAATTCATCAAGTTAAACTAATCTTAATAATCTAAGCCTTTTATACTGTCTTTGGGTGACTATAAAATGGGCCCCATTTTGTTCTATTGGTGTGAAGAAAAGCAGTAAAATGTAATTTTCATAAAGTTGAGTTCTTATAAAAGGTAGAAAATGATTAAATATCAGTTTGTGGTTGATAACAATTATCCAGAATAGGGCAAATTCTCCATTATTTGCTGTATTATTCTGTTTTCACACTGCTATAAAGACATACCTGAGACTGGGTAACTTATAAAGAAAAAAGGTTTAATTGACTCACAGTTCCGCATGGCTGGGGAGGCCTCGGGAGACTTACAATCATGGAGGAATATGAAGGGCAAGCAAGGCACGTCTTACCTAGGTGAAGCAGGAGAAAGAGAGAGTGGGGGCAACTACTAATACTTTTAAAGCATCAGACCTTGTGAGAACTCACTGACTGTCACAAGAACAGCATGCGGAAACTGCCTCCATGATCCAGTTGCCTGCCACCAGGTCCCTCCTTCAATATGTGGGGATTACAATTTGAGATGAGATTTGGGTGGGAACACAGAGCCAAACCATATCATTTACTGTATCATTTGCTATCATGATATGCTTAGTCACTTGTACACTCACTTCATTTGTCTGATTCTAATTCCTTTGTGATTACTCCTACTTTTGATATTTTTGAGTCTTGGTCAGTCAGCTAAATAATAACCTTAGACATTTGATAGATTCAGTGAACCAGATTTAGGATCTAATATGATGGGAAGGAATAATGTTGAGAAGTGGTTTGAGCATATACAAATGTTGAAATGCTTTCTTGAAAGAGATGAGTAGGGACCTGGGGTCAGGTGGTAAAAGACTGAAAAGGACTCTGAAGGTGATAGAAATAAAGCCAATAACGTATGAGTGGTTGAGTAGACAGCCCAATTTTCATTGTTTATTTATCATTTATTCATTATTGAGCTTTTCCCTTCTGTGTCACCAGTTTTAATGGTGTTCAATTTTTTTTTTCTTTACAGACTTCACTTACGAGTACATCATGATGATAAAAGATATGAGTGCGATGAATGTGGAAAAACATTTATCCGTCATGATCACCTTACAAAGCACAAAAAAATACATTCAGGTATACCGTGTTTTGTAATGCTAGTTCCAAAATCCTTTTTAAATACCTGAAAAGAACATAATATGATGTTATGTTTATGTTGGCTATAAGTTTAAAAATTTGGTTTATGCTCGTCACTTCTTTGTAATTCTGGTTCTAAAAACATTTTTTAAAAGCATCCAAAAGGGACATAATTTTATGACATATTCACTGTAATTTTAATTATTTGGTCACCCTTTGTGACTGTAAAGTGTAGTTTAAAGTTTAATTTTAAATAAATTCTCAAAATTTGCATTTTGCATATTACATGGATATATCTAATAATTGCTATTGACACTTCCCTAAAGGGAGAAGCTGTAATAATATTTCTCATTTTGATTGGATTTGAGAAGAAGTTAGTGAAACTTACATGTTAAAAGGGAAATGATTAAAATTGGGTGTTAAAAGTGTATGTTATAGTGAATTTTGAAACTCTGTATTTGGAGAAGAGTACCTTAATAATCCTGACCAATTTCAGATCTTTATACTGTATAATTTTTATATTCTGGGGATTTCTTTCATATTTTCCTCTCAGATTGATGTTCAGGAAGTGCTAAGAGAGCCAACTCTGTGAGCACAATAATGGGAAAGAGCCATCTCTATGAGCACGGTAGAACAGGTGATTATTATTATTATTTTAAACATAATTTTTGAATATAAAGTATGCAACAGATAGTAATTATTTTCTGAAATGATCTCACTGAGGTAGGTTGCAGTTGTTATCACCACTTCTAAGATATACTAAAAATCTGATGACTTTTGCCATTGCAATTATGCCTTTTTTTTTAGGAGGAGAATTCTTAATTTCTAAGTCAGAGGCCACATGCTTTAATTGCACACTGGTATTGAGACAGTGATTGTTTTTTTAAACCAAGCCTTTGTAAGTAAATGTAAGAATAGAGATGAGAAATTGGACTTACTATATTTTGGCTCATCGCAAACATAAGAAATCCTCACAGATGAAAAATCTTTTAAAAGTACAAAGATCTGAAAATGTTTGGGTCCTTTTTATAAGCAGTAAGACAGCCTCATCTTAATGTATATCAATTTGAGGTGTTGGATTATATATATTTAAAATTCCTAAGTTTTGAAGCAGTTTCATTTATCTTGCTCTGTTACGTTGAAAGGTATGATTTGAAGTGTACAGCAAAAGGCTATTGATTCCTTTTCCAAGTGGGGAAAAGATTCACATCCATGAAATTAAGCATAAATTTTTTGAAGAAAGTTATTTGAGTAAGGAATATAGAGCAAATAGTGCAGAATAAAATGTGGCTTTACTTTCCTGTTATATTTGACATCATGTGGTCTTACTGTTTGATAGTTTGTTTCTGGGGATAAAAACCTGAAAGGTAATTATAATCAAAATATTTGGGTCTTTATTTTAAGGTGAAAAAGCTCATCAGTGTGAAGAATGTGGAAAATGTTTTGGTCGTAGGGATCATCTCACTGTTCATTACAAAAGTGTACACCTTGGAGAGAAAGTGTGGCAAAAGTAAGTGAAAAAGCAAAATGTTTCATAATTTACATTGGCTAAGTCTCTGAGGAAAGTTGTAACTTTTTAAATTTACTTTGTTTAAATTGAAGTTAGGTTAACCAGTTGTCTTTCTCTACATTCTGTAGCATCTCTATGGACCTAAAAGAATTCAGCAAGCATATTTTTTCCTCCTTGTTTTCAGTTAATTCAAAGGCCAGGGAGGTGACATGCAAGTTAACAATAATTAATTAAAAATCTTGGCATTTGGTTGCTGAGGCTCTTTGAGAGCTAAATATACTGACTATGTATTATACTTAATAAGACAGCAATTGTTAGGAAATGTTTACAGTCAGAATTTAAACTTGTTTCTAATCATACTAAGCATTTAAAATATTATTTTATTTAAAGGTGCTATGTGCTATCTTGAACATCAGCTTTTTAATATAATTTAGATATCCAAGTTTAACTGAGGTTAGTTGCTAAGTATAAAATGTTCAAGTAATTCATGTTTTTGGATTAGGCATTTGGGCAAATGATAAATAACAGACATGTTCTAAAGTGCCAAGAGACTTAACTTAATAGTCCTGAGCATGATTAGCAAAATGTACATAGTATATATAAATGTAGTAAATCAAAGACCAATTTAAAGAGTAGTAGAAAGTGTTGATGTGTAATCATTTTTTACGTTTTCATGTATTGGTTTATTTATTATTTATTTCATTAACTTTGTTTGATGATTCACTCATTGAATCAATGTATTCATTGAACTCTTGTATTTTGTATATGTAAGGAATGCTAGTATTTGCTGGGATATAAAGATATGCTGTTTAAAAAAGGAAATAGTAACTTCAATTCATTGTGCGAATAGACTTAAAACTACAGGCTCACTTACTCCAAAGGTCCTGTAACTTTTTTTACTTCATGATTTCTTTATAGCCTTACAATTTTTTTTTGCTTTTTTTCTTTTTTTTTTTTTTTTTTTTTTGTTTTTTTTTTTTTTTTTTTTTTTTTTTTTTTTTTTTTTTTTTTTCTTTTTTTTTTTTTTTTTTGTTTTTTTTTTTTGTTTTTTTTGTTTTTTTTTTTTTTTTTGTTTTTTTTTTTTTTTTTTTCGATATGATGAAATTATATACATTAATATAATATGAATATCATTTTGAATATATTAATATATCTTAATATAAATTAAATGTAAGATAATATAAAATATAAGCTATTTGAATAAATAATTTGAATCATTGTAGAATAAGCACATTTCAAATATTAATTCATTTGCTATCATATGCCTAACTATGAATAGTGATTTTTTAAGAAATAACTACAAAACAAAATATTAAAAGAGCCAACATTATTTTACATTTTATAAATCTCTCATGGCTTAATAGAAGACTGCAGCATTGTCATAGCTGTTGTGATATGTTATTTTGGTTGAAACAATGAAGAAAACCCAGCCTTACATAGATATGTAGTTTGAAAAAAGAGGAATAATGTTAATAGTCTTCTCAGGTAATTATAGATATTCCTCTTTATTACTACACTAAAGCTAAACAAGTGGTAGTTTCCTAAAGGTAGTTGTAAGGTGGAATGTGAAACAGGATTAATGAGGTTTTCACACTCTATTACATTCAATCTCTTGGTCTCTTGTACATTGAATGGATTTTTTTGCCGTGCATAATTTTGTAAGATCATGTGTTTGTTATTGAGAAAATATGGGCTCACTGAGTTATGCAGATTTTCCAAATGTTAGCACATTTCACAGCATACTATTAACAGATCACATTTGTTAATATTGCCTCCAGTCTCTCAGAAAGGAGTACTGGAAAGCTGTCAAGATCACAGTGGTAAATACAAGTATTCCAAAGTTCTTATATTAGCTTGAAAGCTCAGATTTTATCATTGATAGCAAACGTTGTTGTTTGTTTGTCTTGAAGTGACCAGCTCACTTCATTTCATTTTTGAGAGGTGCTTTTCCTTGAGACAACCATCATGTTTTGGTATGTAGTAGAAGTGCTTCATGTGTACTTCTCATTTTATCAGAGAATATTTAAAAGGCCAAGGCCTGAAAGGGCAAAATATAATAAAATCAGTAATCTTACTCTTTCATTACATTTTTTTCTTTCTGTGAGTATATGGTAGTAAAGAATACAACTATTAGTAAATTTTAATACTACTGCTTTATTTAGAGCTAAGTAAGATACTAGCAGTGTACCAGCAGTTTACCCACTGTTCCGTTTGCATCATAGTGTCAATGTCAGCATAGTAAAAAAGGCAGATAATGTCTTATTATTTTGAAAAAAATGTTGATCTTGTGGACCCTGTGAAAGGAGTTTTGGGACCTACCATCACCTTTTATTTAACAGGCCTGTGGCCCTATCAGCTGGCCTAGATAATTGAGGAACTAGAATCTGTAGACTCTACTTTTTTGCAAAGGCTGGCTAATGGTGGTAGATCTAGAATATGGAGCCCTATGTATCATTTTGTGGAACTTGTGCTTCATTCTACATGTTAACAAGCCAATGAAAATTTTAAACAAATGAGTGACACTGCTGGATTTGTATTTTAGGTATATCGCTTTTACTGATGTATGGAGGTTGGATTTGTGATGGATAAGTCTGGAGGCAAGTATATCAACCAGTTAGACAGCTGTTTATAATCTGAGAAAAAGATAATGAGGGACTAAACTCAGGAGTTGCATTAGTAATGAAAAGTGATATTTATTTGAAAAATATTTAGGCCCTTGTTAGGAATACTTCATGATTGACTTTGGGGAGTAAGGGAATAAGGGCAGTCATGGATGATTTCTATTTTCAAGCCTGGGTGGATGATTCCAGCCATTGAGATAAGAGAATAGAAGAGATGATTAATTTATAGAGGGAAATGATGAATTGTTTGGTATTTATTGACTTTGAAATGCTCAATATAAATTGTCAACATAAAATTTGATGGATAGTAGTCTAAATCTCAGGAATGAAGTTTGGGCTATGGATAAAGATTAAAGGTTGTGAGCATATCAAAGAGTGCTAAGGATTAACACCCCTCCAACCAATTATTTTTCTAATCTTTGCTTCTAAACTTTTTTATGGTGACTACCTCAGTAACTGCTTCTTCACATTCCAGTCAGTGTTGCAATCTGACCTCTGATCTTATTCTGCTCAAACAGTTACCAGTATGACTTCCTTGTTGCCAAATCCAATAGGCATTTTTAAGTTCTTTTTTTACTGACATCTCTGCTTCAGTTGGAATTGTTTATCCTCTCCTTCCTTGAAAATCTGTATGGCTTAGCATCCATGTGATAATGACAAGGTATATTTTCATAGGGTCTTAGCCATGCAAGGCCCTACAGAATTTATCCTAAGTCCACTGTGAGGAAGTTAAAGTGTTTTGTGCGTATTTGTGTTGAAAATATCACTTTGTTCATAGTATAGAGCAAGGTTTCTCAGCCCAAACACTGTTGACATTTTGGACCAAGTAATTTTTTTCCTGTGTGTTGTAGGATATTTGTGAATATTCATGACTTCTACCCATTATATGGCAGTAGCACTTATTCTTCTATCCCCAGTTGTGAAAAACAAAAACGTCTTCAGGCATTGCCACATGTTTTATGGTGGCAAAACTGCCCCCACTCGAGTACTGCTTCCTCTTTCTCTATGTGCCCATGTATCTTTGTTTATATTTACCATGGATATGAATGGAATAAGGTAAACCAAGCATACTGGTTAGGAGTCTTTTGCCAGGGTTATTACTGACAACCTCAATTCACAAAATCCAAATTATCTGTGTAAATGTTTGTTTCAGGAGTTTGACACCAGCCTGGGCGACAAAGTGAGACCCTGTCTCTACAAAACAATAAAAGAAAATAAATTATCTGGGTGTGGTGGCATGTACCTGTAGTCTCAGCTACTCAGGAGGCTGAGGCAGAAGGATAGCTTGAGTCCAGGAGTTCAAGGCTGCAGTGAGCTATTATGATGCCACTGCACTGCAGTCTGGGTGACAGAACAAGACCCTGTCTCTAACGAAAATAAAAACAACCATCTGTTTCATCAAGTAGAATTAAGTTCCTATGGGAGAGTCCTTTGCATGTTGTCTTATAAATGTTGGGTTGGATAAATTGAAAAATGAGGGACATTTGAAATCCTAGGCATAGTATGTTGCTATTTTGTATTGGTAACAATGTTCTAAACATTTCCAGTAAAACTCAATGGGTATGTTAAGAGCAAACTGTTTTACAGAAGATTAAGTAGCCCAGGTTTGATTTAATTATTTTGCCGTGTATTCATTCCATATGAATTGCTTCCAAGGTGAGATAATGTGGCTTTCTCAATAACTGCCACTTAAATAATAATTATTTTATAAATATCTCAAATTATCACAATAAAATTTTCAGTTGAGAACTATTAATTCAGACACTTCTTAGGCACTATGCTGTGGTGCTTACTAAGTTAATTTTTTGGTAACATTGCTTTATTTCTGTCTAATATTTTATAATAAAATAAAGGACTAATTTCATTTTTAAATTTAGGTATAAAATTTATTTTATTTATAAGTTCAAATTTACAGTTTTTTGTTAGGACACAAACCGATGAGAGCAATTTCACCCTTTTGATAAATGCGGGTTTTGAAATTGCTGCAGATGCTTTTTAATCAGACTGAGCATCTATTTTTTAAATTTAGTTAAGGTGTAATTTACAGAAAGAGAAATTCATTCTTTTTATTGTATAATTCTGCAAGTCATGTAATCATCACCACAATTAAGATATGGAATAGTTTCGTCACCACAAAATTTCTGCCATGTCCCTTTCTAGATAGCTCTTCATTTCCCCTTTATGCCACTCTTGATCTGTTTCTATCCTTATAATTTTTCTTTTTGTATATTTGGATAGCTAGTAATAATAAAAGTTCAGTGACTTAAAGCAGTTGAAAATCTACGGACCTCTTTTTATAGATTCGTTTGTTGGATGTAACTGGAAGAGGAAGAACCAGAGACAAGCTCAACACATTAAAAGTATTTCCATGTTTCTTTGGAGTTCTTTACTTTGTTAATGTGAGAATAATATATACAGTTGTAAATGAATTTGCAACTTATTTTCATTATGTTAGTTATTAATATAATTGTTAATATTGTCATAGTTAAAATTATATTGAAAAACTCAAATCTTCTTATTTTCTTAGATATAAAGCAACATTTCATCAATGTGATGTTTGTAAGAAAATTTTTAAAGGCAAATCAAGTCTGGAAATGCATTTTCGAACGCATTCAGGTAAATTTTAATGGGTAGTTCATATATATATATATAATGTGTAATCAGAAGTAAAATATAGGCATTTAAACTTTGTTGTTCTTGGTTAAATTTCTTTGGTTTTCCCCATTAAGAGTTTTACTTATTATGTTGAAGTTCATGCCCTGATTGAACAATATACTCATCTTCTATTCTCTATTATGTAAGCTTCAATACTTTTAAATATTTTATAAAACTTGAGAAAATTTATCCATAGGATATTTAATTTTGTAATTTTCCCTTTTCTCATTGTCTTATGGTTCTTCTTTATTTCGCTTTCTGAAGGCTTTCCTTAAGTCTTCAGATTAAATTCCTTGTTATCTTTTATTCTCTTCTCTTTTCAAAGAGTAATGCAAATATGACCTCATTGTCTTGTTTACCAAGTTACCATCGTGTCATTTTCCTTTTCACATAGCCAGTCATGATGTATAGGTAGTTATAGTAGAATGCTTTGCGTCAGCTGCTTTCCAGAAGTTGTCATTTTCAAAATCTTTCTTTTTTCTCCCTTGAGAATGTTACTACAGTTTGAAATACAGAATATGTTATATTCTTTCTTATGTATTGTCTGAAGCCTTGTTTGCCTTTACGTTTAAATTAATATTTTTAAAACCTTGTTTTCCTTAAGAAACAAACCCATTTATGTATTTACGCCTGCTTTGTTTTATATTCAATTCGGATTTTGTCAAGCTGCTATTCTGGAAGAGAAAAATAAGTGATTTCATAAATATTAGAATGGTAAATAACTGAATTTGGGCAATATTAGTAGCAAATAGTTGCAGTAAAGGATTTACTACTGATACAGTGCTGCTGTTAAAAGCAAAGTTAGACCCCCCTCCAAATGAAAAAAAAGGCATAATTTGGGGGAGCATAAATAAACATGTAAAATGAGTAAACAAACTTAATGGTATCTTCCATATCTTTTGTAAATAATTAACCTAAAGAACTCATGACTTGAAAGAGATGGTGAACTTATAGAAAGTTAATTTCAAACCATTGATGATTTAAGAATTGTACAACTTCAAGAATTTTTCCAGAGTAGAAATTTAGTGCTGGCTAGGTTGCATCAAAATTTTTAAAAATACTGATTTATAGTGATTGGTTGGTAGCCAGTGACAATGTGGAACATCAATCTCTGGATATTTCACAGTTAATTGGAATTAGAAGACAAGTCTCTCTGTCCTTTGAAAATTGAGGACATGACCGGGAGCGGTGGCTTACGCCTGTAATCCCAGCACTTTGGGAGGCCGAGATGGGCAGATCACGAGGTCAGGAGACCAAGACCATCCTGGCTAACACAGTGAAACCCGTCTCTACTAAAATTACAGAAAAATTAGCCGGGCGTGGTGGCGGGCGCCTGTAATCCCAGCTACTCTGGAGGCTGAGGCAGGAGAATGGCGTGAACCCGGGAGGCGGAGCTTACAGTGAGTCTAGATCCCGCCACTGCACTCCAGCCTGGGCGACAGAGCGAGAGTCGATCTCAAAAAAAAAAAAAAAAAAAAAAAAAAATTGAGGACATGAGCTCTGTGATGGAATAAGACAAAGACTATGGCTGTTATGAAATGAGAGGGAACAATATTAGAAGGCTAGAGTCAGCAAATACTTGTTGAGGGCTGCTAGATAGTAAATGTTTTAGGCTTTGCAAGCTAATGGTCTCTGTCACAATCCTTCAGCTCTGCTGTTGTGGTGTGAAAGCAGCCACAGACATTGTGTAAGCAGATGAAGCATGCCTGTGTTCCAATAAAATTTTATTTACCAACTCCCAATCTAAAGTGACCAACAGTCTACCCAGACAGGACTTCACAGAGTGGCTTTTGCAAGAAATGGTCGCCATGTTTCCAAGTCCATTTTTGAGATTTATAGGTTCAGAAACTCAATTTTATCTGTGCATTGAGAGTTGTAAGTATTGTGAGTAATTCTTCACAGTAAACACTGGGAATAGATTAGCCAGAATGTCATTAATTTACATTCTAGAAAATGAGATATTAATGTTTACTAGCTAGGGTGTCTTTATCAAGGAAGCAGAATTGCTGAGTTTATTAATCAGAAGGAAATTTGCCAAATGTAGAATTAGAGTACAATTAGGTAGTAATTTTTTGGAATAGTTCATCTAGGAAATGGTGAAGGATTTTGAACCATCCTTACCCTCATAGCAGGTGACCAGAAAAATTTTGTTCTTCAGATTTTTTTTCCTTAGTTAGGATACCCTTAGTTCATTGTTTATATATATTGCTAAATTTTTGGATTTTAGAATTTACTTAACTAGACTTCCTCTATATCTTTTTTTCTTCTGTTAGTATGTCTTTTCTCCATATCCTCATCTGGAGAAACAATAAGATGTATTTGTTTCAGTTTTGGCCAGTTCAGTACACCTAATTGCTTCATATGAGTATGTACAATCAGTGCATATCCTAGGGCTTGTGAAGAGTTTGGCACTCAATAAATATTTGTTGAGAAAAATAAATTTATTATGTTCTCCTATGACTCTTCTCTAATTTCTTTGATTTTAAACCACACAGTTAGATAAATTAGTTGGAAAATATATATAAGATTTTCTTCTACAGATAGCTTTTCTAATCATGAGTTTTGTTTGTTCAATCCTCAGAATGTAGTGATTACATCTATTCTTTAACAGTTGTCTTGATGAAACATACTCATTAAATTGGCGTAAAGATGACCACAAATTTAGGACTTGATTTTAATGTTGACTGATTTCTTTATTCAAGGTGAATTTTCTTTCTAAGCTTTTTTTTAATTGAAGTATAGCACACAAGTGCACAAATCTCAAACAGCTCAATTAATTTTTGTGAATGAATCCATCAATGTAGCCACTACTCAGATCAAGATACAAAATACTACCAAGATTTCAGAAGGATTCTCTGTGGCTCCTCCCGGTCAGTAACCTCCTTGCAAAGATAATGACTATTTTGATTTATATTAATAGCACCAAAAATTAATTTTGTCTATTTGAACTTCACGTAAATGGAATCATGTAGTATGTAATCTTTTTCTCTGGATTCTTTACTTAATATTAAGTATGGATTCCGTTATGACAGTAATTTGTTTCTTCTCATTTTCATCTTCATATGACTGTTACGATTTATTCATTCTACTTTTATGGATACTTGGTTTATATTTGCTTGGTTCTCTTATGGATAAAGCTGCTGTGAACATCCTCGTCCATGTCTTTTCATACACATATGCATTCTTTTCTCTTGTATATATTCATGGCCCTAGGATTCCTGGCTCATAGGATATGCATATGTTCTACTTCAGTAGATACTACTAAGTAGGTTTTCAAAGTAATTATGTCAGTTTACACCACCACCAGCCATGTATGAAAATCTCAGTTGCTTCACATTTTCACCAACATTTGATACTGTTTTGTTTTTGTTTTTGTTTTTTGTTTTTTTTAAAATCCATCTGATAGATACGTAGCACTGTCTAAGAGTGGCTACAACTTGCACTTCTGTGATGAGTATTGATGTTGAGGACCTGTTGTTGTGCTCATTGACCATTTGGGTATCTACTTTTATGGAATACTAAATTATTCTTGTACTCATTTTAAAATTGGAGTGTCTGCCTTTTCTAATGGATTTGTAGGTATTCTTTCTACATTCCGGATATATATATATTACAGATATCTTCTCTGTGACTTACGTTTTCACTCTTAATGATGTCTTTTGATGAACAAAGGTTTTGAATTTTAAAGACGTCATGTATCATTTTTTTCTTTATAGTTCTTTTGTGTCCTTTTTAAGAAACTTTTGCTCAACCCAAGGTCATTAATATTTTTTGCTGTTACCTTATAGAAGATTTATTTTAACTTTCATATCTAGATCCATGAACTTTCTATAATTTGTTTTTGTGTTTGTTATTAGGTAAAGGTGAAAGTTCTTTTTTTAACATATGGTTATCCAGTTGCTTTAGCACTATTTTTTGGAAAGACGATCCTTTCTCACTACATTTCATTGCCATATTGTTGTAAATTAAGTGATCATATATGTGTGCTTTGTTTGCCAACTTGTTATTTTCAAATGTGTTTATTTTGTCCGTTTGTATTTTTATATAAATTTATAAATAGTCTGTTAATTTCCACACACAAAAATACTTGCTGGGAGTTATTGGAATTTCATTGAACCTGTGGTCAACTTTTCCTTAATTGATTTTCTTTACAACATCATAACATCCAGTCTGTGAACACCTCCATTAATTTGTTTAGATTTTTTTCAAAGACGTTTTGTGGTTTCTAGTGTAGCTATCTTACACATTTTGCATTACATTTATACCTAGGCATTTGATATTTTTGTATCACATTTTGACCTTTTTTTAATTTTATTTTTTATTTGTTTCTGGTATATAGGAATATAATTGAATTCATTTATTGACTTTTATCCAGTGACCTTGCTAAATTTCTCATTAAATTTTATAGTTTGCCTCTAGCTTTTTTTGAATTTTCAAAGCATGCAAACAGGTCATCTGTGAATAATGACAGGTTCGTTTTCCCCTTTTTAGTCTTTATAACACACTTTCTCTCTCTCTCTCTCTCTCTCTCTCTCT
>NW_016828873.1:633712-668108 GCF_001698545.2 Rhinopithecus bieti | reverse complement strand
TCTCTCTCTCTCTCTCTCTCTCTCTCTCTCTCTCTCTCTGTCTTTTGGGGTTGGGAAGTAAAACCTTATTACTTTGGTCACATCTCCAGTAGAAACATTGATAGTAGACATTATTTTCTTATTCTCATCTTCAAGGGAAAAGCTTTCAATAATTCACAATTAAGTATGATATATTTATAGGTTTTTTGTAGATGAGGAAATTACTATCCCTAGTTTATTTAGAGTTTTTGTCATGAGTAGTTGTTGAATTTTATGTCTTTTCTATATTGATTGAGGGATTGAGGTGATCATATTTTTGTATTTTATTTATGTGGTAAATTATACTGATTGATTTTTGAATATTAAACCTCATTTCTGGAATAAACCCAGACTGGTTTGATATAGTATCTTGCTAATGATATATTATCTTGTTCATCCTGTTCATTGTGTACTGAAGATAGAATATATCTTGTTCATGCTGGGTGCAATGGCTCACAAGCCCCTAATCTCAGCACTTTGGGAAGTCGAGGTGGATGGTTTGCTTGAGCCCAGGAGTTCAAGACCAGTCTGGGCAACATGGCAAAACCCCTTCTCTACAACAAATCCAAAAATTAGCCAGGTATGGTGGCGCATGCCTGTAGTCTGAGTTACTCTAAAGGCAGAGGCGGGAGGATCGCCTAGCCTGGGAGATTGAGGCTGCAGTGAGCTGGGATGGCACCACTGCACTCCAGCCTGGGCAATGGAGTGAGAACTTGTTTCAAAAACAAACAAATACACAAACAAATGTATAGACATGCATATATCCTGTTCATGATATATTATCCTGTATAATTGAATGCAATTTGCTTATATTTTGTACATTTTTTTGGTTCACAAGACATATTGCCTATATATTTTCCCTTGTAATGTCCCAGACAGGCTGTATTATAACTATGCTGGTCTCTAAACATGATTTGGGAAATAATTTATCTTTTTCAGTTATCTGGAGGAGTTTGTGTAAAATTGGCATCATTTCCTCAGTGTTTGGAAGAATTGACAGAATACATTCCTGAGTTTGTTTTCTGTAGGGAAAGGTTTTAATTAATTTTTTTTCTTTTTTTTTTATTTTGAGACTGAGTCTCACTCTGTCGCCCAGGCTGGAGCGCAATACTATGATCTCGGCTCACTGCAACCTCCGCCTCCCGGGTTCAAGTGATTCTCCTGCCTCAGCCTCCTGAGTAGCTGGGATTACAGGCGCCCGCCACCACACCTGGCTATTTTTTTTTTATTTTTAGTAGAGATGGGGTTTCACCATCTTGGCCAGGCTGATGTCCAACTCCTGACCTCGTGATCTACCCACCTCGGCCTCCCAAAGTGCTGGGATTACAGGCGTGAGCCACCATGCTGGGCCTAATTGAAGATTTTTTTAAGTGTGTTTTTAAATTTGTGTTTTAGTATGACCGTTAAAGAGCCGTCATATTTTCAATTTATTTATTCACTTTAAAGGTATTCTATTAATCTAAAATGTAAAATCTATTGGCAGAATTTGGGCTATTTTGTTATTTGTCTTTTTAGTGATGATAGTGTCTTTAGTGATAAGCTTTTTGTCATTCCCGTTACTAGTAATACATCTTTTCATGCTAAGGATTTAGTGATTTTATTAATCTTTTGAAAGAACCACTAGGTTTTGCTGATTTTTCTCTTTGTTGATTTATTTTATTTTTCATATCTGCTTTCTCTTTTGTATTTCTCCCATTTTGTTTGTATTTCTTCTTTTTTTTTAAATTATACTTTAAGTTCTGGGATACATGTGCAGAATGTGCAGGTTTGTTACATAGGTATACACGTGCTGTGGTGGTTTGCTGCACCCATCAACCCATCACCTACATTAGGTATTTCTACTTATGCTATCCCTCCCCAGGCCCCCCATCCTCCGACAGGCCCCAGTGTGTGCTGTTCCCCTCCCTGGGTCCATGTGTTCTCATTGTTCAGCCTCAGTGAGGCAACGCCCTACCCTGGTTCGGCTCACCCTCCATGGGCTGCACCCACTGTCTAGCCAGTCCCAATGAGATGAGTTGGGTACCTCAGTTGGAAATGCTGAAATCATCCGCCTTCTGCATTGATCTTACTGGGAGCTGCAGACTGGAGCTGTTCCTGTTTAACCATCTTATCAGCCACCAGCTTGTATTTTTTTTTATTTAATTTGCCTTTCCCTGCCTTTTTTTTTTTTTTTATTTGCCCTTCCCCTGCTTTTTTTTTTTTTTTTTTTGAGACGGAGTCTCGCTCTGTCGCCCAGGCTGGAGTGCAGTGGACGGATCTCAGCTCACTGCAAGCTCCGCCTCCCATTCTCCTGCCTCAGCCTCCCAAGTGGCTGGGATTACAGGCGCCCGCCACCTCGCCCGGCTAGTTTTTTTTGTATTTTTTAGTATAGATGCCTAAGTTGTTAAATTTTAGTATTTTTTAATGTTTATTGTATGTGTTTGAAAGCCATGTTATCCTCTGAATACTGCTTTAGTTACAATCCATACGTCTTTTTTAATTTCATATTTCCATTATAATTCAGTTAAAAATATTTTCTACTGTCTGTTCTAAAGTATTCTCTCATTAATGGTTTACTTCAAATTGTATTATCCAATTCCTAAATATTTGGGGATTCTCTAAGCAAGTTTATGTTACTGATACCTAGCGTAATTCTACTCGTCAGAGAAGATATTCCATTCAAATATTCTACATTCTTGATTTTTTACCACTTATTTTGTAAGTTACCAAGAGATTTATGTGAAAGTCTCTACTATAACCATGCTTGTAAATTGTTTATTTCTTAAATGAAAATTATTTTTTCATTTTTTGCTTTATGTAATTTGAGGTTATATTATTAGATATATGTATTATTAGTTATATATTAAGATATGTATTAAATGTGTAATATAATACATGTATTAGATATATATTATTAGTCAAATCTTTCTGTTGAACGGTCTTTTATATAATTATAAAATGTTGCTGTTTATTATGGTAAAGATTACCAGCACTCTTTGGGTACTTTCATATTAAATATATATATTTTTTTACTTCCAAGCCTTCTTTGGACTTATGATATGTATCTTTTGGTATTGTTTAATTATCTATTTTGATCATCTTTATCCTTTAATTTGTATGTTTAGTTCATTTAAATTATATGTGATTTCTCACTTACTTGGGCTTGAATATATCATCATGCTGTTCACACAATTGATTCCTTGATGCTTTTTTTCTCTTGTCTTCACTTTGTTTATAATCATTAAGTATTTTTGTTGTCATTTTTCCCTCAATTAACTTCTTAATTTTGTGTTCTTTCATTATGTTTTTAGTGGTTATCCAGGATAACAATGTGCATTCTGAAACTGTTACAGTCTACCTTACCTTCTAGAAAAGATAAATAAAATAATTGAAGTTATGCGTCACTTTCCAGAAACTGCAAATCCTTATACCACCCTTATCTTTCTTATCTCGTATGTATTGTATGTATTTTAATTCTTCATGCCTCTTAAAACCCAAAGACATTGCTTTTTTGTTTTAAATATTTAATATTGTTTAGATTTAACCATGTATTTCTTCTTTACTGTTGACTGTTCTTCCACCTGGGGTCATTTTCCTTATGCATGAAAAGTTCTCTTTCATGCAGTCGGCTGGCACCATATTGTTTGTTTGAAAATGTTTTTATTTTACCACATAAGTAATATTTTTTCTGACTGTAGAATTTACATTAGCAGCTTTTTTTCATTTGGCACTTTAGATAGGTTATTTTTGGTTTTGGAACTTGTTTTGCTTTTGTTGAAAAAAATACACTATCAGTCTTATTGTTGCTCATTTGAAGGAAATGTCTCTTTTAATTGGCTACTTTTTTAGATTTTCTGTTTTTGATTTTCAGAAGTTTTACTATAGTGTGCCTTGATTTGAGTATGTGTATGTGTGTGTTTTGTATTTTGCGAGGTTTGTAGTGTTTATTGAATCTGTGACTTGATGTCTTTCTTTTATTTAGAAAGATTCTTAGCCATTTTCTTTTTAAATATTGCTGTTGCCTACTCTCTGTCTTCCTTCTGAGACTTCAATTACATGTACATTAGACATCTTCACTTACCTCTTCTAGAGTTGCCTTTGTTTCCCATAGATTCCAATCTCTGGTAAAATTTACTTTTCCTACTTTTTCCTGTACATATTAATCATATTGATTTTTATGTCCCAGTCTTTTATGTATAATATTTGCTTTGGGTGTATATATTGCATTTTTTCCCCTCTTGGCGTTTGATCATTTGATTCTGTTTCTTGGCATACCTGGTCACTTTGTATTGAACTTTCGATTTTGTGAGTTAAAAATTACAGAAGCTCTTGAAGATGTGTTCCTTCCAGATAGATTTAAATTTTTTCTCACTAGCAAATAGAATATGAGAGGACTGTGTTCTGTTTCTGGCTACTTCTGATCTGCCTTTCTCCTAGTTCATCATTGTATTGGGGTCTCTACTGACAGCATGGTGTTTTTACTAGAGTTCCTCACTTTGGTGAGCCCTGAACTCCAATCTCTGTCTCCCATATTCTTGGGATTGCTGAATATTGGTCAACCCTGTAGCCTTCTGACTCTTGGTTTCCAGCTGTCTCACCCAGCAAATGTTTCTTTTAATAGTTGGCAAATATAGATACTTTTGTTCATTTCTCTGTTGTTCCTTCTTTTTCAGGCTCCTGACCCTTCACTTCTTTGGTAGTCCCAAACTCCAACTTTTATCTTCCCATTCCAGTGAGATTTTCTGAAGTGCTGGGCTGCAGCTTGGCCTCTATTTCCCCATAGACTGAATCTGAAAGTGCACTGAGGAGAAAATAAAGCACCTCTATACTTCCTGTGTCACCAGACCTTGCCCCCTTAGGTTCTGGCTGACTTGGCTGTGCTTTGATGCCTGCAAAGAGTAATTTGGGGTGGGGTTATTTTAAAAAATCTTTTGTCTTTCCCCTCATCAGTAAGAGGCATGATATGATATAAACTACTTATCAAGTCTGAAATAAGTCTCTTAATGTACATTTTCACATATCAATTTTTAATATCTAAAGAAAGGTGATTCTGTGGATGACATTTTTAAATTCTAAAGGCTCATAGATTCTATGATTTTAGCTATTAGTTTACATCTCTTTGAATATTGTTTATTTCCTTCTACTCTTAATGCTCCTTTTTGTACTTCATGAAAGGGACCTTTTGGTTGCTTTATGTCTCTGATTAATGATCTTGAGATGCACTCCACTTGCATTATTGTTGTTAAATACATAATCTTACTATAGAAACTCTCACTGCAGAAAGTTTATTTCCTTAATTTGTATGTTTTCATCAAGTCGATAGTTTTCACCTTTTCTGCTATGTACCTTTAAGCACTCTAGGTTTGCTTTTTACATTTGATAATGTTAACATTTTCTTTATGAATTTTCATCTTTTTAAAAACCTAAATTGATTTTCTATTGAAAATGATAGTTGTTTAAAATAATAATCGAAAATTCTCAAAGGAGTATGCCCATTTGGATTACAGTTTTCTAAAAGTATTTGTTATTCACTAGAACTGATTGAATATTATTCTAAGTTTTAAAACATCATTGCATTTATAAAACTTTTTTAATGAAGATACTCAAGGACCATCATGCTGATCCTGTGCCAGAGAACACTCAAAACTTAAACTTTTGTCTTTAAAAGTAAATTCTGTACTTCTTGATGGTGTTGGTATTGCTGTGGTCGTGTTCTTATTTAAAAACAAATTATAGAATGCTCCTTGCATGGCGAGTATTGATGCCAGGGATTTATAGAAAGCACTTAAGAGTTCTTGCGTTTTGGAAGTATAAGTTTTGTTGTTTTCAAAGCACTCTCCTCTGAGCTTTTCCATATTGTCTCTGATTATAGGCATTCACTTGTAAAATCAAATGTTAGATGCTGTGTGTTCTATACACAGTTAAAAATACTTTTTTCTGAAAAGTTAATTATTTATATAATGTGTTGCTTCATGTCTCACTACCTCTGTAATGACATCAGTAATAATGTTAGTCCAGAAACAAGTAATAATTCAATAGTACTAGGTACTCAGCCTCCCAGTCTGTCTAAATTTTCTGGTAGTGGGATTTGAAGGTTCCAATGGGCTACAAAATATTTAACAATAATATTTAACAAATAATAGTTTGATATTAGTGATTCAACTTGAAGATGTAATTATCTTTTAATTTACTAGGAGAATGGATGATGTTTCAAATGGAGAAATGAGAAGAAAATATCAACAAACTCATGTGACAATCAATATATAATTTTCTAATTTGACTTTAAAATAATGCCTTTGTGTCTACCGCAGTATTAGTGTTTCTGGATATATTAGTTTTCTGTTGCTGCGGTTAACAAACCACCACAAATTTGGTGGCTTAAACAATACAAATTTATTACCATATAGTTCTTTAGGTCAGAAGTCTGACACCAAGCTGAAACCTAAGTGTTTGGTAGGACTGTATTTCTTTCCAGGGGCTATAGGAAATAATGAGTTTCCTGCTCATTCAGGTTACTGACAGGAATCAATTATTGGAATTGTAGGACCAGGACTGAGATTCTCGTTTGCTTGCCTATTGTACACTGAGAGCCTTTCTCAGCTTGGAGTGGCTGCAGTATTCCTTATGTTCTAGCTTCCTCCTTCCATTTTTTTTTTTTTTTTTTTTTTTTGAGATGGAGTCTTGCTCTGTCGCCCAGGCTGGAGTGCAGTGGCCAGATCTCAGCTCACTGCAAGCTCTGCCTCCTGGGTTCACGCCATTCTCCTGCCTCAGCCTCCCGAGTTGGGACTACAGGTGCCCGCCACCACACCTGGCTAGTTTTTTTTGTATTTTTTAGTAGAGACAGGGTTTCACCGTGTTAGCCAGGATGGTCTCGATCTCCTGACCTCATGATCCGCCCGTCTTGGCCTCCCAAAGTGCTGGGATTACAGGCTTGAGCCACCTCCTTCCATTTTCAAAGCTAACAATTAGTGATTGAGTTCTCATGTTACATCTGTCTGACCCATTCTTCCTCAGTTATTGGCCATATTCTACGATGCCTATGATTAGATTTGACTCACCTGTGTACGCCTGTTGGCCTGCCTATTTCAAGGTCTTATCTTAATCTGATCTTCAAAGTCTCTTTTACCATATAAGTATCTACAGCTTCCTGGGACCAGAGTGCGTACATCTTTGATAGGCCATCATTCTGCCTACCACACTGGCTAACCTAGGAATTTATAATGTTTTTTATAAAACAAAACAAAACTATAGTGTGAGAACCTGACTGAGGGGGAACTAAAAACAGGTCCAACTTCTTTGTTCTTTCCACTGAACAGCTCTTGTTATTTTGACCTCAGGCCAGAGATAACTACTTCTCATCTAATCCAAGGAACCAGGTTAATTAGAATTGCTGTTTTAGTTTTTATCCTCCTTGCGTTGGGGAGGAAATCAGATGTTTTGGTTTAACTTTTTGAGGGCTATGGGAATAAAAGTAAGCAATAATAATAGTTTACAAGCACTTATTATGTACTAGGTGCAGTGCTAAGCCCTATTACTCCACTTTCTCTTTTATTCCATTTACCAACTCTGTGAGGTAGGTATCATTATTATTCCACATTACAGATGATAAAACTAGGTATAGAAGTTGGGTAGCTTGCTCAAATGTTTGACTAGTAAGTATTATAACCAGAATTCAAACCCAGATCTTTTTGATGTTTAAGCTTCTTATTTTTACCAGTTTACTGTACTGTCTGCATTTTGTGATAGTATACAGTATGATTGCTATTATCAAGTTCTTGCAAGTATTCACACTGAAGTTTGCTACTTAAAGTCATTGTCTTATCAAGTTGAGTACATTTTACATTTAATTATATTCTTGTTCATACAGGTGAAAAACCATACAAGTGTCAAATTTGCAATCAGTCTTTTAGAATTAAGAAGACATTAACAAAACACCTGGTTATTCATTCTGATGCCAGACCTTTCAACTGTCAGCACTGTAATGCAACATTTAAGCGGAAAGACAAGCTGAAATACCACATTGACCATGTTCATGAAATAAAATCTCCTGATGATCCTCTCAGTACTTCTGAGGAAAAGCTTGTATCCTTGCCAGTTGAGTACTCATCCGAAGACAAAATCTTTCAAACAGAAACAAAACAATATATGGACCAGCCCAAAGTTTATCAATCGGAAGCCAAGACGATGTTACAGAATGTATCTACGGAAGTATGTGTTCCAGTAACACTGGTTCCAGTTCAGATGCCTGACACTCCGAGTGACCTAGTGCGTCATACTACCACACTCCCACCATCTTCTCATGAGATTCTGTCACCACAACCACAGTCAACTGATTATCCACGAGCAGCGGATTTAGCTTTTCTGGAAAAATATACTCTTACTCCTCAACCTGCAAATATAGTTCATCCAGTTCGACCTGAACAAATGCTAGATCCCAGAGAACAATCTTACCTTGGAACATTACTGGGCCTTGATAACACTACTGGTGTTCAAAATATTTCTACTAATGAGCATCATTCATGAGTAAATCTAAACATTCCACAGATTTTTGGATGGTTATATGCTAATGGTAGAGCTGATAGCTTTTAAATTTGTGGGGCTGCTATTTTCTCCTTTTCTCTAGTTTCTCAAGTCCTCAGAACAGTTTCAAATCAAGAAAACTATGTGTCTCTATTTACTGAACATGACTATTTGGACAAAATTTCTGGCATAAAATTTCTGTGCACATTTTGTGATTTTAAAGATTATTCAGTGCTAACTTTTAATGGTTTCTTAAATTTTTTGCAATTATTAGCTGCTGATATTATGGAAGTATTTTTTTTAATCATCAGTGGAAATTTTTATTCTTCTTTAATCTCATTCCTCCCCTTCTTCTTCCTTCCCCATCTTACAAACAAGTTTGAGGACCAGATAGCCTTTAAGAAGGAATTAAGAGTATACTGATAATTACAACTGTTTCTTATCCTAACTTAAGATTCATTATTACTTTATACAAATTTTTAAAATTGAAATTAGGAATTTGAATTTATAAGAATGTCTTGGATATTTCTGTGTTGTCTTTCCATTCATCTGTAATTTTAGGTTATCATTATCCTTTGGACTTTGGACTTTCGATATACTCAAAGCCGGAAAGCTTAACTGATGTAAGATTAGCTGTTAAATGTAGGACTGAAATAATAATCCAGATAATTGGTTTTTGCCTATACTTCAATTGTTATGAATAAGAAAGGCAAACATAGGTCTGGGCATTAAATTATAAAACTGAAAATGTGTTACATGAAAATATGAGAGTTTTAACTAGATGTTTTCAAGGTAAGTTCACCTTTTGTACTTTACTATTTATTTCAGAAATGTTAATATAATATAGCATATATCTTCATCTCACTGAGGAAAGAGCAGTTGTAACTAAATGAAATTTAATTAAACATGCTACTTTTAGTTTCATTTACTTGGCTGGTAGAAACTCTGGGAAACAGAACCTAGATATTTTGTGTTCAATTGTTAGAAAAGGTGCCAAACAAATTATGAAATTTGTGCCTAATTTAACTGAACATTGTTTAATTAAATGGAACCACTACTTACATACACATTTGCATGCAATCTAGATCTTTAATTTTGCCTTCACAAAAGCCTAATGTCTGTAATTAACCTTTAATTTTTATTTCTGTATGAGACAAAAGTTGAGGACTTGGTGAAAGGAAATAGCAGTTACAGCAAAACCTCAGTAATTAAAATTGAGGACAAAATCAAAATTATAAAATACCTTTAAAGACATGCACTTTCCATATTTTCAAGTCAATTTTAACTAAAAACTAAGATAATGTTTCCTAGTAGAGTTGCTTGAAGATTAGACTAGACAAGGTTGATTTATTATTAGCATGTCATTTGTACATAAACTACTAGAAAATAGCAGTTTTAAAAGTTTTCTATTTCAGTTTTGTTTACACTCCTAATTGCTTTAAGCACTTTTTTGTGTGTGTAAACTGTAAAGTCTAGCCCAGCCCTTGTGAAAAAAAAAAATCACAAATAAAATAATGAAGTTTTAATGAATAAAGTGTAACCAATTAGTAGTGGTGGAAACTGTTGCTGAAGCACTTAAGAAATAAAGGTACTTTACAGCAATGTTTGCCATACTAGCAAAGATAAAACAAAAGAAATATTGAAAATTGAGGCAGTTAACCAAAGTAGCTCATATAAATAACAAAACCAGTCTGAGTTTAGCCTCATTTATCAAGGTTTGGTTGTAATTGTCTTAAGACTAGTGGACATACTTACTAAGTTCTTCTTTTGAAAGCATTCTTATTTCTTTGTGTGGAAATGTTATATCTGGGGTACTTACATGATTGAGCTTGACTATATGAGGTACTGTTAGTCTGTTAGTCTTTCAAATTGACTTTTAAAATACATATCTTTATGATTTTCATCATAAAGACTGACAATATTATAACTAAAATCTTACTATAATGAAAGAAATCATACATAAAATGTAGCCTGCCTTACATATAAGCTAATGTAGAAAAGTTTAGACTTATAAAAGGCAGATAGTATATATATATTTATATACATGTATGTATATGGTATATTATACATTTGGTGGCAGAAAAGAAGATATTTCATTTTCACATTGAAAAGGATACTTTGATTTTGAAGGTATTTACTTTAGANTGCTGAAGCACTTAAGAAATAAAGGTACTTTACAGCAATGTTTGCCATACTAGCAAAGATAAAACAAAAGAAATATTGAAAATTGAGGCAGTTAACCAAAGTAGCTCATATAAATAACAAAACCAGTCTGAGTTTAGCCTCATTTATCAAGGTTTGGTTGTAATTGTCTTAAGACTAGTGGACATACTTACTAAGTTCTTCTTTTGAAAGCATTCTTATTTCTTTGTGTGGAAATGTTATATCTGGGGTACTTACATGATTGAGCTTGACTATATGAGGTACTGTTAGTCTGTTAGTCTTTCAAATTGACTTTTAAAAATACATATCTTTATGATTTTCATCATAAAGACTGACAATATTATAACTAAAAATCTTACTATAATGAAAGAAATCATACATAAAAATGTAGCCTGCCTTACATATAAGCTAATGTAGAAAAGTTTAGACTTATAAAAAGGCAGATAGTATATATATATTTATATACATGTATGTATATGGTATATTATACATTTGGTGGCAGAAAAAGAAGATATTTCATTTTCACATTGAAAAGGATACTTTGATTTTTGAAGGTATTTACTTTAGAGTTCTTTTAATAATAATGTCCTAATGCTTTAAATATATAATTTAATTGTAGGAATTGGTTTACATAGAACTTTTTTGGAATACATCTCTTAGTAAAATGAAATATAATTATATAATTGTATTTAGTTACTATTGTAGATAACTTAAACTTGAGTAGTGATTTACTGTTTTATAAAATGCTTTCATATATGTTATCTCATTTGAACCTCATAACCAGCCCTGAAATAGAAAGAACAAGCTATATTCCCACTTTATAGGTAAAGAATTTGAGGTTAAAATAAAAGGACTCATTTAAGCTCACATGGTCAGTAAGTGGCAGAGCTACTAGTAGGGAAAGAAGAAAGCTAGCATTAATGAATGCTTACTATGTGCCAGGTACTACATCCTGTCATTTAATCTTAACCTAGTCTGGGAGATGTGTAATATAATTCTGATAAAGAAATAGTTTCAGTGGATGATTGAAAACAACAACGACAAAAACAAAATGAAACTAATCTGCTGCCTCTAATTTCCAAAAATGTAAAAAATTGTACAATTGTGAAAACCTCATGGATTTGGGCAAACTGAATGTATATAGGCTTTTGACAAAAGTTGGCACAAAAAGTATAAAAGGAGGCCTATTCTTTTCAGTTGACCTTTTGTAATATTTGATTTAGAGTATTTTGGACAAATGCTCTCTAATTCTAATCCATTTATTTTGTAACTGTACTTAAAATTTTGAATCTTGCAACTAAGTTTAGCTTCATTCAGAATTTTTTTATTTTGAGAGCATAATTTATTGT
Organism: Rhinopithecus bieti; assembly: GCF_001698545.2. Taxonomy (NCBI): domain Eukaryota; kingdom Metazoa; phylum Chordata; class Mammalia; order Primates; family Cercopithecidae; genus Rhinopithecus; species Rhinopithecus bieti. Next base: position 656,079 of record NW_016828873.1, on the reverse strand, counting down.
TTTAAATTAATATTTAGCAGATAGCAGTTAGCACTTAATCTGTAAACTGAATAATTTATCAAGTGCAGAAATGTGTTAATCTAATGGGTTTTGACTTAAATGCACCAAAGATTTTTAGTAGGTATTAAATAGTTTAAAAGAATTTAAATTCTTTCTTGTTTCAATAACTATTTGTCCAAAGAAGCACAGTTGAAGTCCTAGAATAATGGATTTTTTTTTTAAAAGTCGTTAGTTTGAATACTGAGATTGATTATTGTTTGTGTTTATATGTATAAAAATAGGAGCAGAAGAAAATACTCTGGGAATAGTAATACTGACAAACCAATTATAAGTGAGAATACCGTTTTCCTTAGTTTAATTAATACAATGTTACTTTTTTAGTGAACACTACTAAATGCTAAACAAGCCTATTTTTTACACTATGCTATCAAAATAATTTTGCCTTTGAATTTTTTTTTAAGTCAGGTTGAAGTTTTTTTTTTAAAAAACCCCCCCTTTTTTTTTTTTTTTTTTTTTGCAGCCTAAAATCCCATTTAACGTTAGGGATTGGTCCTTATGCCAGCAAGATTTAACCAACTGTAAAGGTAGTAGTAGTCTTTGGATACATTTAAGTAATTAAGGCATTTATTGCTGGGAGAATAGGAGTAGCAAAAATACGGTTTTAAATTGGTGCTTTATTAAGTGACTTCCTTTTAGGCAATGGCAGGTCATGAAATAGGTACACTAATAATTTTCTATCAACCTTAAAAAGTGTCAAAGCATCTTTGTAGGGTGACTCTAAACTACTAATTAAGGATTAATAATAATAAGTAATTATCATTGGTTGCTTTTCAATATAATTGCAAACAAATTAAAAACACAGTTAGACTGATATGTTTATAAGCTTGAGTTTTCTTCCTACCATATCATTCTCATATATCAGTGATGAAACGTCAGATTTTGAGCAGTAGCTCTTTGACAGTGTCCTTTATACCCAGTCTTTTCTTCATTGAATGCTTTGTGCCTTTTCATTGTGTTGTAGTTGCTTAGAGTTGATTCTGCTAGCTAGATTGTACTGATTAATAGATTTTTATTTTTATTTTTTATTTTTTTGGTTATGGGTGTTATGATTATGTTGCCTGCTGGCTGGGCAACTTTTCTTTTTTTTAGGTTGCTTTATGTTATATAGGCAAATTGGCACTAAGTGTTAGTGTGAATATTTGTTTTTATGATTTATATATCATTAAAAAAATCTCTCTTGTGGCCTTTATAGTTACTGTGAAGCCACTCTTGGGCCTGTCTCTATATGCTTATTAGAGGAATCTGACAAGTGAAATAAAATGAGTAGTGTGTCTGCATCTGTGTCTCTGTTTCTCTCTCTTTTAAATAACCAGTAACTATAACTACACAGCTCTGCACTGAATGACCTTATTTCAGTTTGCCTAAAACTGAACAAGAGGTGATGGTTTGAGATGAGTTTCTTATTAGGAGCAGGAACATCCCAACCAATATATAACGAGTTGATAAACTCAGGAAAAATTAGGACTTTAAAGAAAGTTATATTTGGATATTCTAAGATTCAGTGCCAAATTTAAAATGCTTAGAAATACACTCTACAAGTAGCATTTCTAAAACTTTAAGTAGTGTGATAGTAAATGCTACTTGCTGTTAGAGTGGATAAGGGATAATGTGAGAATAATTTTCTAAACAACTTCTAGAAACTAGAGAGTTCTTCCTTATATCCTACCCTTTTACACATTTCTCTAGTGTGGGGTTTTTTGTTTGTTGTTTTTTTTTTGTTTTGTTTTGTTTTGTTTCTTTGTTTTTTGAGGCTAGAGGGAATCCCCTCCTTATTTCCTGTAAAATTATTTTTACTCAAGATACCTTTTCCCTATAATCTTAGCATGCTTTCTGCTCTTTCTCTTCGGAAGTAGCATTAATAAGATAGATGTAATAGGATTAAGTTGTGTGGAAGATGAGAAAAAGAAGGTTTTTGTAGAGGGAGTGCTTATGTTTTGTTTACTCTTCATGTTTCAACTTAACTGTGTATGATCATAAATCTATGATCTTGAGAAAAATCCTAAAACAATTTGAATTTAGCCTATGCAGCCAATTACATAAAGAGAAATTAAGGATTATATTCAGAGGAGAAATTAAGGATTATATTTGGAGCATAGAAGTTATACAAAGAATGTAACCTTGTCTGGTCAAATTCTTAGGTAAAGAAAAGTAATCAATGCTTGCATTGCTGTTGGAGATTCTAAAAGATATATTGAATGAAGAGATATAGCTCATTGTCACTGCACATTTTTTTGCTTGGTATTCCTGCTTGCGTTAAAGCTGGACAATGTACTGTGATGTAATTACAAAATTTTGATTCCTTCCAACAATTGGACTCTTCTTATCCCTATTGATAAAACTGTATTACAATTGATGAGTGTGGCTGCCAGAAAATAATACAAAACTGGGCATTTAGCTGTTCCACATTGTGTAGTAAATGTTTTGATTATGGGGATTTACAATGTACATTAAAGTAGAAATGCTTTTGAACTTGTTTTCAGTCTCAAATAATAATTTTGCTTTTAATTAAGGATACTTTAAAAGCAATGACCGAAAAATCTAAAATATCAGAATTAATTATTGTGAACTGTGTGTAAAATATCTTGTGAGTTTTATACATACTTTGGTTGTCTAATGTTCCTAAGTATAAATGTCTTTATAGAAAATTTCAGTTCTCTGTGAAGAGTAGGAAGTGTACTGTATATTGAACTAGTTCTTTGTGTTATTTTGATATTTAAAATAAACATGAAGTTCTTTGGTCCTAATACAGCATATCTAGGTTTTATTGAATCACATTTTCACAGGATGGGAATGCAGTACTCTGAAACCAAGTAACTTGCAGCACATTTTAAAATATTTTCTCATAAGCTATATATTTTGAAATATTTTATATATTAAATTATAAACCATTAAACTAATGAATTTTAAGTGTAATATAAATTCAAATAGTAGTAATGAGTTCTATGCTTGAAGTAGTCATATTATGCTGTTTTTTAGACAGAAATCTGAAGTATAGTAAAATTCATTAGTGAAATGAGTTATTCTGTATAATATTGAGAGGGGCCACTCTTACCTCTAATCCCTCTCACTTCCAGAAACATACATTCTGGCTATGGGAGAAATGGTTGTTGGTTGAAGGCGTAAACTGTAAGCTATAGGATGATACCCCCAAACTTGCAAGTTATTTATCCCTATCTGGCACCATAACTGAGCCTCCAATAGACTTTCTCTGTTTTATCTCAGCAGCTGCTTCTCAGTGTTAGAAGACCAGTAAATTCTATAGGCATGAGCACATTTCTGCAAAATGAGTCTTCTGATTATAGCCAATGTTGTGTGTGATACTTAGTTTACTATTGCTGTCTAATAAATTATACCAAACTTAGTGGCTTAAAACAACAAATATTTATTACCTCCCAGTTTCTGTGGGTAAGGAATCTAGGCTGGGTTTAGCTGGGTGGTTTTAGCTCAGGGTCTCTCATGAGATTGAAATCAAGCTGTTAAGTCAGAGTTGCCATCTCTAGAGGCTTCACTGGGGATGGCTTTACTTCCAGGCTCACTCATGTGGTCCTTGGCCTCAGTTCATCACATGGCCTCTCCACAGAGCTGCCTAGTGATATGGCAACTGCCCGCCCCTGCTTCCCCCCACCCCTCCACACACACACCACTTTCCCGAAAGCAATCCAAAAAAGAGAACATACCCAGGATTTAAGTTGTTGTCTTTTTATAACCTAATCTTGGAAGTGATATAGTATCACTTCTATTGTCACTAATTCTAGTCCACATGCAAGGGACACAAATTAAACTCCCTGTCTTGAAGAGAGGATAGCAACAAATTTTTGGACATATGTGAAAACCATCACATATTCATTGGTTTATAGATAAAGCTTTCTATAAATCTATAGATAATGGGGGCAGGTATAATAATCTATACTCAGAAAATTACGTTTATCCCAGAGAGGCAAAATATTGCTCCTTCCACAATAGAAAGGGTTTAATGTAACAACATGCCACAGGTAGTTAGCTGGTCCCACTGGAGAACAGAATTAGATTGGATGTTCAGCATCAGCCTCTTTCAGCAGGTTAGGCACTCCACAGGGGCTTATCACATCAGCTTTGGCCAAGGAAACCACCTTGAGCCCATTCTTAGCCTCCACCACTGCTGCCATAGCCACTTTCTAAATGGGTTCAATGTGCAAGCAAATGGATCCCTGGGGGAAGAAGCTGACCTCCACAGGATAGATTGTCCTTTTACCTGATTTTGAGCTCCTTCTCAGCCATGGATATTCTCTGATGAGCATTTACATGGAACACAAATTTAACTTTCTATACCTATTTTGAGAGGCCCTTTTATATAACTCTCCTCCCCAGACCAAGCTGTCACCAATTTTCCATTTTGTTTTCTCCAAAAGTTTGATCAGCTGGCCAAACTGTCAGCCATTGTCCATGAATCAGCACAGAGCTTTACCTTAGGCCATGTTCTCTTCCTTATGAAGTAGACTACCGGACGTACCATCCAGAATTCTCACTGAGAATATTTCCATCCACCCTTAAGGAGAAGCTGTAGTGCAAGTCTGTTTATTTCTGACCTACCATACAGCTTCATCCACAAATCAGGCCTTTTTCTTGTGAAATTATCATTAGGAAATACCCAGTTTTTTCTGTGTAGTTTGAGAGAGAGAAGTGGCAAAGTAGTAAAAGATACTAAAATCTGAGTCACCTGTTTGTGTAAATACACAAGTAAAATGCACTTAACTTGTGTATTTGGGGCCTGCTTAGCCCTGGGTTTGTAGATTCTGCTTTTGTTTGATAGCTCAATGTTGCTTTTCACATCAAGTTTTATGGACCTTTAGATTAGATCCCAGGTTAGGAAATATTTTGTAAAGGGCCAGACACTAAATATTTTAGGCTATACAGGCTATATGTTTTCTATCACAGCTATTCTGCCATTGCAGTGTGAAGGCAGTCATAGACAATATGTAAATAAATGGGTGTGGCCTTGCTCCAATAAAACTTTATTTACAACGACAACAAAAAAAATAGCCAATGGGTCAGATTCAGCCCTTTAGGCCATAGTTTGCTGATCCCTGGATTAGGTAAACAGTTTGTATCACAGTCACTTATAGTCCTTTGATGAGGCATTCAGTCTCTACCATAACCTCGTAGCATAATTAGGATCTGCTTTTCAAATGATAGATGATTTTCTGCAGAGGAAGGCATAGTCTTGTTCTCCAAACCTGGAATTTTGTACCATGATACTTCTTTGGAAACTTGCCAGAGCTTCTATTCCACATCTTGGATTGTCATGGAATGAGTGTTTTCGGCCATTGCAGCCCAGACCTGCTGCAGAGATCTTACTTGTTCCAGGCCTCACTCAAAAATGTCAGTCTTAGAGTTTACTAGGTAAATGGTTTGGTGAGATGTATCTTAATAATGCATGCATTGCCTCCAGAATCTAAAGAGGCTTTCCAAATGATACAAAGTACAAGTTGCCTCTTATTTTAGAAGAGATAGCCTGACATGTCTCAGACCATTGAATCCCTAAAAACTTTACAGATGTGATAGGACCCTAAACTTTGTCCCATCTGGGTTACATTTTTTTATTATTGGCATCTAGAGTGCTTGCTCCTGTTGAGAGATGCAACTTACCATGGGCTCTGAGCAGGCCTACACATTCTTCCTGGTTATGCTAAGAATATGAAGCCCTTATTAATTTTTACGTAGGCCATTTCTCAGGATTGTGTTTGTATAAATCTTGAAGGATGATAGGATGCCTCCCTGCCCAGGCATAGTACTATAAAAACAGTCAAATCTCCAATTCACTCTTCCTTTCCTGTAATACAACCCACTGTGTGTGCAGGCATCCATCATGGGCCCTTTGTATGGTCCCATGAGACTTAAGAAGCAGGAGGAATCAATGTGAATGAACATGCTGACACTCTAGCTACTGTTTTTTCTGTGAATAATGAAGTCTTGTCTCTAACCCAAAACTATCATATTTTCTGCTGGCATTTATGAAACTAGCATGCTAATGCTTTAGCTTGCAAGAGGGATAAAATCTCAGACTCTCACAATTCTTGACAAGTACTTCTTGCTCACCAGGTTTAATTAGCAAATGTCATCAATATAATGGACCAGTGTGAAACTAAGATCCAGGTCCCTCTGAACAATATTACAGTATAGGTAGGATATTTTTCTAGCCCTGAGGCAGGACAGTAATGCTACAGCATTGTACTACTACTTAAGTACAAAGTGCTTCCATTTTTCAATACTGGATGAATGGGGAAAAACAAGAAAAATGCATTTTGCTTGATTTATAGCTGCAAACCAGCTGACAAAGGTGTGCTGTTTTGTGTATAAAAATAACACACCTGAAACTGTAGTGTAGTAATTGGCATCATCACATAATTGTTATAATCTACTATCATTTTCCAGAACCCATCTGGCTTTTGCACTGGCCAAATAAGTAGAGAAAGTGGGTATATGGACAAAATCACTATCCCAGCATCTCTCAGGTATTCAGAATAATCTCTGAATTGGAGGAGTGGGGAAATGGGCATTTTCAGGGGCTTCCACTTGGTCCTTTCTCCAATAATTGCCCTCGTTCCTTGGATCTAGGAACCAGTGTGAGAATGTGGTCAGTAAGTATTCCTATTTTATATTCTGGAAATGGGTGGATCCAAAGGACAATTGGTAAGACAGATTCTGACTTAGATGCCATCTGTCACCTGTTCTTGAGAAGCTCCCACTATGTCTGGTGGTCCACAGTGACATTTTAGGATTCTGGAGTACAGCAGAAAGGCAGAGCTATTATCTCATTATCTAATAACCCTTAGGAGGTCAAGTTCCTGTCCCCAGTCCATATTCATGTTGGTAAATGACTGCAGTTCCCTCTGGGGAATTGTTGAGAGAAGATTTATGGTATTCATGTTGCAAGGTTCTTTTTAGTCAAGGAGCTTTGGGTGTATGAACTGTCTTAAGTTTGGAAAGTGGGTAAAAGGCATAATTGCCACAACATTGGCTTCAGTTAGGTTTTTTACTTTGCATATGTGGCCTATATATGTTAGGCAGCACCATAGTATATAGCTCATCTTATTTATAGGGCCCTTGAGAAACTGGCCATTGCCACAGATCCCTGCCTCTAATTACAATTCTGCCATTAGCACACTGTGGTAAGAGCTACACCACCTTGTCTATTAAGTGCCAATCAGCTTTGACCACTTGTGGATTCTATAATTCACATGGAGATCAGAGAACCAATTTTCATTATTGTATCCTCTATCATCATTTCTGGCCTGTAAAAAATAGTCACTCAGATCTTTTCATGGATGCTGGACATCCTTATTATTAATTAATGTTTTATCAACACCTTGGTAAAGGGAGAATGGGTGGAGGGTGTACATGTTTAGAGGTGACTTGACTAAGTAGGTTGCACATGTAGATTTTCTCCAATATTCCTATCTTCCTGAGCTTTTGGACTCCGTCTACAGAATGCCAGGTACTTTGACCATTTCGACCTAACTGCCTGTTTTGTTTTTGTTTTTATAAAGACCATGTCTCACTTTGTTGCCCAGGCTGCTTTTTAACTCCTGGGCTCAAGCGATCTTCCTGTCTCAGCCTCCCAAAGTGCTGGGATTACAGGCATGAGCTATCATGCCTGGCCTTGAGCCACCTGACTGTAACCACTGTAAACCACTACTGAGTTCAGTTTTCAATGAGTGAACCTATTAAACTATTAAAGCCATTCCCAGATACTTCAGCCATTGTATTACTTAAATGGGTAAAGCGCACCCATTAGAATAAATTTGGCCTTACTGTTCTTTATGATTTGTCCTCTTGTTCTAACACCATTACATTCCACCTTAGACTGTCAAAATCTTGTAACCCTTTGCTGTATAGGCTATTTCCTCCATCCCACAGCATATCTTTCACTCTCCTCTGTCCAAGTTTTATTTTTTGGAACCCAAGCTAATGGAGAGGTCGTGGGAGGTGGATGCTGAGGAGAACTGGAAGTGACTTGTGACGCTCTGCTCCAAGGTTTTGGTTTTTTTTTTTTTTTTTTAAGCCTCTAGGAAAGTTTTTTATTTTTTTTTTGTTATTTTATTTTTTTATTTTTTAGACAGGGTCTTGCTCTCTTGCCCAAGCCAGAGTTCAGTGCCACGATCTCCGCTCACTGCAACCTTGCCCCCATCCCCCGCCCCAGATTCAAGCCATTCTCCTGCCTCAGCCTCCTGAGTAGTTGGGATTACAGGCGTGCTCCACCACGCCTGGCTAATTTTTTAATTTTCAGTGGAGATGGCACTTCGTCATGTTGGCCAGGCTGTTTTCAAACTCCTGACCTTAAGAATCAGCCTGCCTCAGCCTCCCAAAGTGCTGGGTTACAGGCTTGAGCCACCGTGCCCAGTGGAAAAATTTCGTTTAAATATTGTTAAGGTCCAATAATAAGGTTCAGGTGAAATTGGATACCATTGAATATAATTTCATGTCTCATCTTCCTTATTTTCACTTTCCATTGACTTCTCTTTACATGCTTTGTGTAACCATACATACATCCAGACATTATTTTTGTATTTTAAGTTTTCTACTACCTTTAGAGGCAATATAATGTAGTGGGTGAGATCAAGACTAGGGCCAAACTGCTGGGATTACAGGCTTGGGTACCTTATCTGGGTTCTGCCACTTCCTACTTAGCTGCATGACCTATATTCCTACCCTGTAAGGTACAAATAATGGTACCTATGCCCTAAGAGATACCTTAGGTTTAAGGCGAAGGTTGAGATAAATAGGTAAAGGATTTTTTAAAATCCCAAGCATAGGGTGGGGCGCCGCTCAGGCCTGTAATCCCAGCACTTTGGGAGGCGGAGGCAGTTGGATTACTTGAGGCCGGGAGTTCGAGACCAGCCTGGCCAATATGGCGAAATCCCCTTTCTACCAAAAACACAGAAATTAGCCAGTCATGGTGAGGCATGCCTGTAATTCCAGCTACCTGGGAGGCCGAGGCAGGAGAATCGCTTGAACCGGGGAGGCGGAGGTTGCAGTGAACCAAGATCACATTAATGCACCCCAGCGTGGGAGACAGACCGAGATTCCATCTCAAAATAAATAAATAATTTTAAAAATCCCTAACATGTAAGATATAATTATTATTAGATCCCTACAACTAAAATAAAAACTAATAAGTTATTTGTGAAGGGCATTGCCAATCAAAACGATCATTTATGAATTACTGGGAATGTCAGGTTTCATTTGTTTACCTGGTTTTGCTCCCAGCGTCCCGAGGTAATTAACAGCATATAAATGTACTGAGTCCCTGCTATGTTCAGTCACTAAAATAAGCATGTTCACACAAACTAATTATCTTTACATCTCTACCCTTCAGCCCTGGAAACCGCGACAGTAAAGTTAATATAATTCTGGGCGGGGTATGCATATGAGAGGAGTGACGTAAACCACTTTTTCTCTACTTAAAAGTTTTATCTATGATTGTTCCTGGAAACGACAATCATTACTACATGTACTGTGGAAATGCTGTGACTCCCTTCCCTTCAGCACAACCAAAACCTAAAGGCAAATTTCAATTCTAAGCCCCGGGTTTCAGAGGGTGGCCAGGATTCCGCTACGAGACTCACCTTCGCAGACAGCGATTGGCGGCCGGATGCAATCATTCAAATGAAGCGCCGCCGTCTCATTGGCCAGGGGATGCTGCTCTCCGACTGGCTTCGTGATGAGGTGGGCGGTGCCCGGAGGTCCTCATTGGTGGAGGCGGGAAGTTTAAACAGAGTCAAAACGCCATACTTGTTTGGCTCCTCTTTTGAACTTGCGAGTTTGTTGGGCTTGTTTTCTGTTTTTTAGGGTGTAGGTTAGTGGAAAAGAAAAAGGGCCGAATTCACTCCCACGACCTTTACAGCCGCCCCTGAGGGGAAGCGGTCAGCGTAAGTCCCGGATCCCCGCTCCGGGGCACCCTCGTGGGAGCGGGGCAAGGAGATCCAGGAGAGTCTCGAAGCTGCCATGGCGAACCGGCGAGTGGGGCGAGGCTGCTGGGAGGTGAGCCCGACCGAGCGGAGGCTGCCCGCGGGGCTGCGGGTCCCCGCGACCGAGGAGGAGGAGTCTTCCCCGCCAGTCCTGTCTCTCAGCCACTTCTGCAGGTCTCCTTTCCTCTGCTTCGGGGACGTTCTCCTAGGAAACTCACGGACGGTGCCTCTGGCCCTAGACAACCCTAACGAGGAGGTGGCAGAAGTGAAGATCTCCCACTTCCCGGCCGCGGACCTGGGCTTCAGCGTGTCGCAGCGCTGTTTCGTGTTGCAGGTAGGTCTTAGGAGGAGCGTGCCCCAGGCCGGTGCTCTGCTTCTCCGCTATCTTTCCTGCCACCCTCCTCAGGAGGGCTGACGCTTGGAAAAGAAATCAGAAAAGACCCTTAGATAATAAAGTCAGTTCCCTTTCACTTAATAACTGTGGGTGGGCCCTTGACGCATACACATGTGTGTGAGTATATATATGTATCAATATTATATATATATATATATATTATCTAAATGAAGGCTAGGATAGACACTAACTTGGGCGGTGACAGCATATCAACGCGCGCGCACTTAGCATCTTTAGGAGCAAGTTGCATAGACTTCTCTGTTAAATTGACAAGCATTTTTACTAGACTTAAGACGTTGCGAAATGCTCTTGCAGTTCTAAATTATAGACAATGCGCTTTTTTAACACTGTTTTTTAAGATTGACAGGACTACCTTGGTTGGTTAAAGCAGCTTTTTTAGAATTACTTTCTATCAGCCATCTTAATATGCATTTTAGTTTCCATTTGTACCCTTAGAATCGAGGTAACTGGGTTTTTTTTTCCGGTGAAATAGTGAGCCTTTGTTTTGACTAAATGCCTACAATAAAACCAAAAAAACCTATTCAGAGTTGTTTTCAGTATGTATGTGTACTGTGTGTGCACACTTTAGTATTTTAATCCTTTTTTTCTTTGCTGTAAGTGTAATTTTAATGCCGCATTAAATTTAATTTTATAAATGTTGTTTCAAGAACTCCTGTAGCTTTCTTTTACTTCATTGCATTTACAAGAGTAATGCTCCAATCCTCTTCACCAAAGACCGGAGAATTTGTGTTTTTATTTTGACTGCTGTGACCTTTCCATTGAGTAGAACCTCCAAAAGTGTGAAAACCGTTAGCCGAGGAGGTCTGAACTAGTAGGCTAATAACCACTTCTTTAGGCAGAAAAAAGAGATTCTAATCTGAGGTCCCTTAACTTGTGTGTCACCAATGGTTCATCTATCTACACTTCAGAACCTGCCCGCCCCGCCCCTCTGTTTAATGAATCACTGCCTGCTTTCCTTTCTTTGGAAAGACAGATTTCTTTTCTATCCACATCATACCTCAACTTACTCTTTTTTGTTATAATGTGGAGCTAAATTTTGTTGGTATTTTTAGAATAAACTATTTTATAGAATAAAATGCACCATTCTTATTTTTTTAATCAGTTGTTTATGATGTTATATTATTTCTCCTTTAAAACAAAAACTTGTCTGTTTCTCCTGAAAAACAAAATTTGTTTTGTCATGTCAGTGTTTAAATTTGGCAGATTCTATCTACCTGCCAGGGTGTAGATGTTAAAGTTCAAACTCTGGCATTAGATTGCCTGGGTTCTGATAGGTACCTGTGTGACTTTGGCAGACTTTTCTGGATATTAGTTACTTCATCTGTAAAATGTGCATAGTCATAGTACCTGCTTCCTAGGGATGTCAGCATTAAATGAGTTTTATAGGATACCTGCACTTATGCCTGGAACAATAATAACTGTTTAAGAAATCTCAGTTTGATGATGTGGACCTTAGAGGAATTTGTGGGGAAAAAGGAATTTAGTTGATCATCTTTATATTTCGTTTTAAATAAAGTCTTCATAATGCAAGATCATTTTGTTTGAAATAGAAGTACTCTACACATCTAAAAATTAGAAATGTACAATTAAATCTTTTGAAACCACTCAAAATGACTTAGGGACTTTCTGTTCTATTGCTTTAATACAGTTAAAATTTTATAATTTATTTTGTTGTGAACCTTGTTATTTTTAGTGGCTTTTTTTCTTATAATTAAGTGAGCAGATAGGGTAGGAAAAATATATTTGATTTATTAAATGTGTAGTGTATAGAGTGTTGGTTAACAATTATTAAGCCCTACTATATTGTAAGTTGTATGTAAGGTGTTTTGGTTATTATGTAATTACTATTGTAATTATATAATGTATTGTTTTGATTATAGCCTAAAGAGAAAATTGTTATTTCTGTTGACTGGACACCATTCAAAGAAGGCAGAGTAAGAGAGATTATGACATTTCTTATAAATGATGTTCTGAAACACCAAGCTATATTACTAGGAAACGCAGAAAAGCAGAAAAAGAAAAAGGTAATGTTTTAACCATCCTGTGATTAAGAAAATGTTTAATAATAAGTAAAACTTATTTTGATAACAGGCTTGAAGTAATATTGCTTATTTAAAGGTAATATTCAATAGCTACAAACTTAATTGGTATATTTTCCTTATTTTTGCAGAGGAGTCTTTGGGATACCATTAAAAAGAAGAAAATTTCAGCCTCTACAAGTCACAACAGAAGGGTTTCAAATATTCAAAATGTTAATAAAACATTTAGTGTTTCCCAAAAAGTTAACAGAGTTAGGAGCCCACTACAAGCTTGTGAAAACTTGGCTATGAATGAAGGCGGTCCCCCAACAGAAAACAATTCTTTAACACTTGAAGAAAATAAAATACCCATATCACCTATTAGCCCTGCTTTCAATGAATGCCATGGTGCAACTTGCTTGCCACTTTCTGTACGTCGATCTACTACCTACTCATCTCTTCATGCATCAGAAAATAGGGAACTATTAAATGTAGACAGTGCCAACGTTTCAAAAGTTTCTTTTAATGAGAAAGCTGTAGCTGAAACTTCTTTTAATTCCATGAATGTTAGTGGTCAAAGTGGAGAGAATAGTAAACTTATTCTTACCCCCAACTATTCTTCAACTTTGAATGTTACACAAAGCCAAATGAATTTTCTAAGTCCAGATTCTTTTGTAAATAATAGTCATGGAGCTAATAATGAACTAGAATTAGTAACATGTCTTTCATCAGATATGTTTATGACAGATAATTCGAAGCCTGTGCATTTACAATCAACAACTGCACATGAAATTTATCAGAAAATTTTAAGTCCAGATTCTTTCATAAAAGATAATTATGGACTAAATCAGGATCTAGAATCAGAGTCAGTTAATCTTATTTTATCCCCAAATCAATTTTTAAAAGATAACATGGCATATATGTGTACATCTCAGCAAACATGTAAAGTACCATTATCAAATGAAAATTCTCAAGTCCCACAATCTCCTCAAGACTGGAACAAAAGTGAAGTTTCACCATGTATTCCTGAATGTCAGGGTTCAAAATCTCCCAAAGCTATTTTTGAAGAACTAGTAGAAATGAAGTCAGATTACTACAGTTTCATAAAACAAAATAATCCTAAATTTTCTGCAGTTCAGGATATTTCTAGTCATAGCCACAATAAACAACCTAAGAGACGCCCAATACTTTCTGCCACTGTTACAAAAAGGAAACCCACATGTACTAGAGAAAACCAAACTGAGATTAATAAACCAAAAGCAAAAAGATGTCTCAACAGTGCAGTGGGTGAACATGAAAAGTAATAAATAATCAAAAGGAAAAGAAGACTTTCATTCTTATCTTCCAGTTATAGATCCAGTATTAAGTAAATCTAAGAGTTATAAAAACCAAATAATGCCCTCTTCGACAACAGCTTCAGTTGCTCGGAAAAGAAAGAGTGATGGAAGCATGGAAGATGCAAATGTGAGAGTTGCAGTTACAGAACATACAGAAGTGCGAGAAATCAAAAGAATCCATTTTTCTCCCTCAGAGCCTAAAACTTCAGCTGTTAAGAAAACAAAAAATGTGATAACACCCATCTCAAAATGTGTTAGCAACAGAGCGAAATTAAACCTGAAGAAGAAAACTGGTGAGTCTTGTTTATAAATCTGAAGTATACCTGCAAAGGGCATACTTCCTTTTGGTTTAGTAAATCTGCTATTGATAAGCTTGTATTAACTTATACTTTTTACTTATTTGCTAGGTACATTTCCTTAGCAAATGTGAATACAGCTTATGTGACATCTTGTATCTGCCTGATAACTATTTTTCTTTGCTGTTTCTTGTAGATGCGTTCTGATCAGATAACAAATTCTTTGATAATAAGGAACATACCTATTTTAATCTCCTACAAGAAGTACAATAAAAGATGAATTGAATTAATGGATAAGTGAATAAATGAATAAATAAGCCACTGAAGGGTTGACACTCACACCTACTATTTGTTTGAGGCAGCCACCTGGTTGAGCCTCTTGTCTAGAATTAGAATTGTACATATTGGGTATCTGATTTATGAGCCTATGTGAGAGGCAAGTAAGTCACCACGAGTGGCTCTTTCTACCTCTGACAAATTTGAAGGAACAGAGAAGGCAATTTTTCTAGATATATTTATTTGACTGATAAGGTACCTACTATGTGATGTGCATTTTTCTAGGCACTGTGTACACAGGGAGGAAAGGTATAATTCCTGTTCTCAAGTTGTGTTCACTCCTGTGATTATGCTATGCTAAGGGAATTATGGAAGCACAAAAGCAGAGGGTTTGTGTGTAAATTGCAAGGAAGTATGAGATGGTTCCAAGAAAGACTTCCTAAAGAAGAAAATGGTTCCAGGGAGAGGGACTAATTTCTGTAAGGTTTCAGATTGAGGAATTTCTCCTTAGAAATTTACTTTTTAAATGTTCCAATTTAGTCATGTGCCTTATTTTCACAATTGATATAGGTTTGAGATTCCTTTAAAACAAGGGTAAGCAAACTGTTCCTCTATTGGTCCAGATAGTAAACATTTTAGGCTTTACAGGCCACATAGATCTGCATTGCAATTACTCAACTCTGCTCCCCTTGTGGGAAAACAACCATAGACAATGTGCAAATCAAGGAGTATGGCTGTGTTTCGGTAAACTTGTAGTATGACTGTGTTTCAGTAAACTTGTATTCATAAACACCGAAATTTAAATTTTAAGTAAGTTTTCTGTTTTGTGAAATGTTATTCTTTTGATTTTTTTTTTTTAACTCTTTACAAATGTAAAAGCTGTATTTAGCTCTTGGAACATACAAAAACAGTCAGGAGGATTTTGCATGGGGAATATATGTAGTTTGCTGACCCCTGCTCTTATTAGCTCTTTGCTTATATATAGTAGCAGTATATGCTATTGTGAAACCTGTTTTTGAAAGAGTGAACTGCTATTCCAATAGGTTATTTGCTACTGTGATTTGTATTGCATTTTCTTTGGTAGCCACCTGGCATTATATCAACCATCTTGTTTTTACATATTTGAGAATCAGCCTGTTATTCTCTATCACTTTTCTAATAAGTTGGTATTAAGGGTTGTTGCTTCCACTATTAAAATAATTCTCCTCTGATTTGTCTCCATTGACTGTTTTAATTTGTCTCACCATATCCACCTTGGGTCATTGTAATAACTGCTTTGTAATTTTCTGTTTCTAATCTTGACCCTGTTCATTCCATTGTCCATACTGTTTTCTTAAATATAAATGAGGGTTTTTACTTCTTTGATTAAAATTCTTCACTGGCATAGTAGGTGCTTCAAAGTGATTGATAGTGGAGATTCTGTAACTATACTGCCTTTGTTCAAATCTTTGCTACTTACTAGCTTATGTGACCTTAGACCATGTGACTTATTTGCTCAAAGCCTCAGTATCCTAATTATATACATTGTGGTAATAATAGTACACTTCTCATAAATTTGTTCTCATAATTGTGTGAGAAAAAGATTATGATAGTGCCTGGCACAAAGTATTTAACTATTAGCTGCCACTATTATTTTGAACATTGTTGAACTCCTCCCTACCTCTTCTAACCTCTTGTATGTCATTTCCGACATGTACTCTTTGCTTCATCCTTATTGCAGTTCTGGCAACAGGCCACATTCCTCATGCCTAATTTTAATTTCATAAGTTAACTCAAGTAGATTCCCATTTGGGAAGGGTCTTCTACCATTTTTAAACTTTTTTTTTTTTTTTTTTTTTTTACCAGACTGAGTACTACTTCAGGGCTGGGACCATATTTTTCAGTTCTGCATATTCTTAGCACCTCGCAAAGAGTCTGGAATATACAGACACAATAAGTTGTCGTTGAATCTAGACTTAGCCTCTATAAACACAAAATAAATTGTGGTTTATGGTCTGTAACTTCTGGATGTTGGTTTGATAAACCACCGAATTCATAGCATTAGTGCCTGGAGTACAGTGGTTATTAAGTATTTGCTAAATGAATATGATTGTGAAGACCCCAAACTTTAACTTTCAAATCACTGACCTATTTAGGGAATTTATATTTTAATGCTCTTAATTTTGTTTTCTAATTTATTTTAGATTTATTAATATTTAAAACTCCAATTTCTAAAACAAACAGAAGGACAAAACCCATTATCGCTGTGGCACAGTCCAATTTGACCTTCATAAAACCATTAAAAACAGGCAAGTATTTATTGTACTTACACTCTCTGAAAACATGATATTGAATGAAACATTAATTGCATTTCACATGGAAATGAATTGATTTTTGTTGCTGAATAAAAGCCTGGAAGAATTGTTAAAGTGTATATTAAAATGACAGGATATTCTGTCAACTTTCTATTTGATAAAAGAAATAAAGACCAAATGTTCAATAGATCAGTAGGGTCACTACAGTAATCTATTGTATATTTCAAAATAGCTAGAAGAGAATAACTGATGTTTCTAGCATAAAGAAAAGACGGATATTTGGGCTGCGGGTTCCCGCCACCAGGCCTGGCTAATTTTTTGTATTTTTGGTGGAGACGGGGTTTCACCGTGCTGGCCGGGATGGTCGCGATCTCCTGACCTCGTGATTTGCCCCCCTCGGCCTCCCAGGCGAGAGCCATCGCGCCTGGTCAAAAACATGGGTTGTTACCCGATGCTGTGGTAAGGAGTATGTATGAAGTGAAAGTTGGAAAAGGGATGGTCAGAGACCCTCACTCCCCTTGGGGAGTTTTCCAAGTGGAAAATGAAAATCACGGTGACTTCGTTAAGCTCCTAGATATGCTTCTTTGTACCAATATGGAAAAATCTAAAAGAAAAAAACCCACACTCAGCACTATGAATGTTATAGGTACCAAAAACTGCAGAAAATGGGCTTTATAGATGTGGGCCCAGACAACCAGCCACTTAGTTTTCAAGACATCTTTGAAGCTAAAAGACAAGACTTCTATGATCAATGTCAGAAGGAACAAGAAGAATTGAAACAGATTTATGCAGCGAGTCAAGGAGAAAGAAGCAACATTTAAAGAAGCTGAAAAAGAACTGCACGACAATTTCGAGCATCTTAAAACGATTCAACAGGAGGAGATAAGGAAGCTCGAAGAAGAGAAAAAACAACTGGAAGGAGAAATAATAGATTTTTATAAAATGAAGGCTGCTTCTGAAGCACTGCAGACTTAGCTGAGCACCAATACAAAGAAAGACAAACATCGTAAGAGAAAAGAGTTTCTCTTAATTTTCTATTTGAGAGCCCTATCATTCTACATCTCAACTTCCTGTGAGATTGTATTTGTAGCATTTAACTCTGAAGTTCTCATTTTAAAAATTGGCTTGCTTATTGTATATTTTCCCCAACTAAAGTGTGAACTCCTAGCGAGGTGTGGTGGCTCATGCTTGTGATCCCAGCACTTCGGGAGGCAGAGGCGGGTAGACCACCTGAGGTCAGGAATTCAAGACCAGCCTGACCAGGATGATGAAGCCTTGTCCCTGCTGGGAATACAAGAGTTGGCTGGGCGTAGTGGCCAGTGCCTGTGGTCCCAGCTGCTTGGGAGGCTGAGGCGGGAAAGTCACTTGGGCCCCGGAGGTGGAGGTTGCAGTAAGCTGGGGTCTGGCCATTGCACTCCAGCCTGGGCGACAAGGGAGGGACTCCATCTCAAGAAATAAAGAAAAAGATGTGAACTCCCTGAAGACAGGTCCTGTGTCCATCTTTTCAGATTCTGTATCCTGGCACTTAGGACGTAGACTAACACGAAGATGATATTCGATCAATATTTGCCAAAATGTAAAAACAA
Source organism: Rhinopithecus bieti (assembly GCF_001698545.2). NCBI lineage: Eukaryota > Metazoa > Chordata > Mammalia > Primates > Cercopithecidae > Rhinopithecus > Rhinopithecus bieti. The sequence continues at coordinate 637,850 of NW_016828873.1, read as the reverse complement.
ACATGTAACATCATGTAAAAGGAGCTGGTTAGGCGGAGAAATTTCTTTACCATAGTCCTGCTTGTGGATCCGGTAGTGACTTTTACATTTTTTATCTAAATAGAAGCTGGAGGCTTTGTTGGGGACTCATAGGCATAAAATATTATGTTACATAAATCTAATTAATAGGCCTATTTTCCTTTTTAAATTCTACTAATAATTTCTTGATAGTTTTTATTATGATAAAAGATTGGATTTTGATTAGAACTCCCATGATTTTGTGTCATACTTAAAACTGATATTAGAATAAAGAATTCAAAAGCTAGAGAAAATCAGAGTACAATGAGGAGCCATGAGTTGCATTTGAATGATAATATTATGTCTTACAGATTTGGGGTATACACTAAAGTTATCAAAGTTGTAGAAAATAAGGCTGGGTGCGGTGGCCCACGCCTGTGGTCCAGGCACTTTGGGAGACCGAGGTGGGTGGATCACTTGAGGTCAGGAGTTTGGAACCAGCCCGGCCGGCATGGTGAAACCCTGTCTCTACTGATAATGCAGAAGTTGGCCGGGCGTGGTGACATGCACCTGTAGTCCCTGCTACTCAAAAGGCTGAGGTGGGAGAGTTGCTTGTATCCAGGAGGCAGAGGTTGCAGTGAATAGAGATTGTGCCACTGCACTCTAGCATGAGTGACAGAGCGCTATGAGTCACCACACCTGGTATGAGCCACCATGCCCAGCCCACAATGACTTTTATACATGTTGTTAAATCATCTTACAGATTTTATAATTTGGGGGAAGAAAAATTTTACTAAATGATCTTTTATTGGAAAGTCTACAAGAACCAGAATCTTTGCTTTGTTCACTTATGTATCCATTCCTAGGCCTAGAACAATGTCTGACACATACCGGCAATTATTCGTTGAACAAATGGACCCAGCAGCATAAATTAAAAATGTAGATTATTGACTTTCAAAAGATAATTAATGTAACTTACTTACTGCTTCTGAACATGTTTGTGGGTTATATTGCTGAGAGACCTTTATCTTCTCATTCTTTCATCTTAATCCAAAGTTACTAAAATTGAAATCACCAATATTATTCCATATCTAAAACTAATATCTACCTTATAAAAATTATCACTCTGCGGCATTTGAGAATAGACTTTTTAGGTAATAATGGTATGATCCATAGGGTTTTTTTTAGGACACAGAAGGATTCATGCTAACAGAACATTTTATTTTCTATTTTCCCAGAGCTATAAAACATGATATTATATGATACTATAAGGCATGTTTTTATTCTTTTCATAATTTTTTTCTAAAACAAATTAGTGTTTGATTCCCATATAACTTTTAATTTTATAAGTAAATATTTGTCTCTTTCAGCTCCAGTTTTATGTGAAATAGAGTTTCCAGATTTATATAGCATGGAAAATTTTAATAAGTCAGAGTTACTGATTTTTGCCAGCCATTTTCTCAATTATTTACTTCTTTTATCTTTAGTTGATTTTTTTTGTAGTGACAAATTTTGTTCTCATTCTCATTTCCTTTTGTGGTTATCACTTCCTATGTATATTTCATTTTTGAATCTACTATGAAAAGGAGTAGCAGTATAAGCATTCCTAGAGTGTATACATGTCTAATTTGAATTTATTCAACTTAACTTCACAATCCACATACCAAAAATTCTTACTGCTATATTTAGTCGTACTCTTTTTTAGTTATTGATGCTAACAAATTATGATCTTTTATTCATGTTACACCACCTAACAGATTTAGTAATACCATTTCATGCCCATTTTTCTTTTAAATCCTATAGCAAAATAAAAAGCGGAGCTTACAAACCAAAATTACAACTAATACTGTATTTTATGTTGCTGTTATGTAATTTACCTTTACCAGAGAGCTTTACTATATTCATATATAGCTTGCTTACTTATATAGTTACTGCCTAGAGCTCATTTATTTCAACGTGAAGGACTTTAACACTTCTTGTATGGCAAATTTAGAGATAAATGGATTTTTTCAGCTTTAAAAAAAAAATCTGGAAATGTCTTAATTTCTCCCTAATTTTTTAAGGACAAGTTTTCTAGCTATCGATTTCTCAATTGACAGGTTTCTTCATTATTTTAAATATATAATCCACTGCCTACTGGCCTTCAAGTTTTCTGCTGAGAAATCAGCTGCTAATGTTATCCAGATCCCTTGTCTGTGAGAGGTGCTCTTCTCTCTGAGCTTTCAAGATTCTCACATTGCCTTTTTTTTGTTGTTTTTTGGAACAGAATCCTGCTCTGTCACCCGGGCTGAGTGCAGTGGTGTCATCTCAGCTCACTGAGACCTCTGTCTCTTGGGTTTGGGTGATTCTCCCGTCTCAGCCTCCCAGGTAGCTGGGGCTACAGGCATGTGCCACCATGCCCAGCTAGTTTATTTGTGTTTTTGGTAGAGATGGGGTTTTGCCATGTTGCCCAGGCTGGTCACAAACTCCTGGCCTCAAGCAGTCTGCCCAGGACTACCATTTACCCAGTAATCTCATTACTTGGTAAAGACCCAAAGGAAAATAAAGCATTCTAGCAAAAAGGCAACAACAACAACAAAAAAGACAGATATTTAAGGTGATGGATATCCCAAGTACACTGACCTGATTTGTATAAATTCTATGAATATATTATCACATGTACCTCAAAAATATGTACATTTATTATGCGTCAATTATAAAAAAGGTATTCTATCAGACTTTAATGCAGTTGACTTGTGGTGGTTTAGTATTTTTAAATAACCAGGAAATATTGCTTTACTTTTCCCCATTTTGCTATGATTACATTTCATACCCAAAATGCTTTCAGCTCTTTCCTGCAAGTAGTAGAAAAGTGAATATTGTTCAGTGTTTTAATGATGGTGTTGCTAGTAAAAGTGGCTTTTGCTATATATTGTACAATAAGTTAAAGGAAATTTTCTTATGCAGTAACCTAATTGTATTCTTAGATATTCCCAGACACCCGATGCCATTTGCTGCAAAAAACATGTTTTATGATGAGCGCTGGAAGGAAAAGCAGGAACAGGGCTTCACTTGGTGGTTAAATTTTATATTAACCCCTGATGACTTCACTGTAAAAACAAATATTTCTGAAGGTAAACATTAAATTAATGTTTAAATTTAATAATACTTTTAACAGATAAAATTTTTAACATACTTTGTCATTCTTTAATTATACATAGTTATTATAATTAATGGCATCATTCCCTGTTCATTAGCCTAAATGCTTGTGTAGGTAAGAATTTTTACTTCCGTAAATTTATATATGTAGATTTTCTTTACCAAAAGTACTGAAATATACTTTTTGTTCTCTATTCTTTCTCATCAGTCAATGCAATCAGTCCTGTGTGGCCTGCCCACTTTGGGCATATAGTCCCACTGTTAAATACCTTAGTTTAAGAAGTATGTTGGAAAGCTATAGGATTATGAGGAAACTAAACACCAATTCATATGAGGAATTTTTGAACATTTCAGTGTTTGTTCTGGAAAAGAGAAAACTTGGGAAAGGGACCGGGTAGAGATGTGCCTGTCAAACATTTGAAGTGTTCTCTTGTGAAAGAGAAGGAAACTTAACTTTGTACAGCTCCTGCATAGAAGTTATAGGGATCAATTTTAGTTCAAGATAAGGAAAAATTCTTATAAATGTTTAAATTGTCGAACCATCATATCAGCTAACTTTTAAAGTGATGATTTTCCTATTGTTCTGGTGTTCAGACAGATACTGATTTATTTTTGTCAGAGAAGCACGTGTATAGGATTTTTTTTCTTTTTTTGCTTTTGGAGACAAGGTCTTACTCCCTTACTCAGTCTGGAGTGCATTGATGTGATCACAGCTCACTGCGGCCTATGCTTCCCAGGCTCAAGCAATCTTGCTCCCTCAATCTCCTGAGTAGTTGTGACTACAGGTGCACACCAGCATGCCTGGCTAGTTTTTTATTTTTAAATAGAAGAGTTCTTGCTATGTTGCCAGAGTTGGTCTTGAACTCCTGGGCTCGAGTAATTCACCTTCCTTGGCTTCCCAAAGGGCTGGGATTACAGGTGTGAGCAATTGTATCTGGCTGGATTTTTACATTAAAAGGGTTTTGGATTAGATGCTCTCTAAGCAGTGATCTTAGAGATCACT